>NC_022028.1:53357616-53358521 GCF_000317375.1 Microtus ochrogaster | reverse complement strand
CCCTGTAGCCGCCAGTCTCCAGCTTTCTACAGGTACAGAGAAGTTTGCAGTCTGTCTGGACATCACTGCTCTGTGGGAAACCTGAGTTTTCTTTGATTTCTAGAAGCCTCCTCACCCCCCACCCCTTGAATTAAGCTTGTCTGGTGTGTCCAGAGAGGATTTGTTTTTTCTTGGGCTTTGTTTCCCGACTCGGGGAAGTCTCGTCCCAGATCAGTTCTGGAAGATCTTCAGCCACAGCCTCTCCTCTGCTCTCAGTTGCTCTTAGAGTCAAGGATAGCGACTGGTCAGTCGGTGCCCGAAACAGTCATCGGGTGAACTTGTGAGCAGGTGTGCCCTCCTCCTCGCCCTCCCTCTCTCCCTGCTTACACTTCAGACAGTTTTGGAACCGCTCCTTTTACCCACCACAGCTCTTCTTTTGGGAAGCAGGTGGCCCAGGCTTGATTCAAACTGTTCTATAGCAGGATGACCTTGAACTGAAACTCCCGACTCTCCCACCTTTGCATCCTGAGTGCTGGGATTGCGGGTATGCACCACCAGGCTTGTGCAGAACTGGGGTGAGTGCTGGGATTGCGGGTATGCACCACCAGGCTTGTGCAGAACTGGGGTGCATGCTAGGATGGCAGGTATACACCACCAGGCTTGTGCAGAACTGGGGTGCATGCTAGGCACCTCTCTGCCCGCTGAGCTACACCCCCAGCCCCACCTCTGTTTTGACGAAGGGTCTTTGTATGTTTCCCCATCTGGCCTTGTATCTTGTGGCAGTACTAGAGACCAAATCTAATGCCTGGTAGCAAGATAACCTCTCTACCACTGAGCTGCACCCCAGACTGGCCTTGCTCTGGGACTCAGCTGACTCTCAAATATGCCATCACACAGCCAGCTTGCCCCAATTTGTTGTTTTTTTT
>NC_022028.1:53354537-53356267 GCF_000317375.1 Microtus ochrogaster | reverse complement strand
AAAAGTCTCTCTCCTCTCTGCTTTCCTCGGTGTCTCTGTAAAAGACTCAAGAGAAGTGACGAGCCCCAGAGCAGCCTCGGCGAGGAAGTCATTAGCTTAGCTCATTGGGAACTCCGCTTAGGACCGGGTCCGAGTGGTTAGCGGGTCCCCCCTCCCTGAAGGACTACTAGTGGGGAAAACACACCACTGTTTGGCCCACATATGTATTTTCCCCAGTTTTAATTTTGAATCGGGCCAATTACTTCCATGTATCATAAAGATGTATTAAATAATTGATGGACTGGGAAAAAGAATGCATAAAACTACAGAAGAATCACCATTTGGAATAGAGAAATTTTCATACTCTATTTTCTCTCACTTTCCCAATTTGGGATTTTGTTTATGTGCCGCAGAAAGCAATTAACAGGCAGCTGACTTTTGAGAAGCCCCCAGGGCCTCTGCAGCCCAGTGAAGTGCCTCCGAGCTGGGCACCGGGGACACGGAGCACATCCCTGCGGCTCTAAGCTAGTAATAGTGAGCTTGCAAAGGCAGGCTCAGAGAAGCAAGCCAGCTCAGCCCCGTTGCGCATGCCCCATGGACAGGCTACTGCCAGCCTCTGCTCTGGGCCCCCTCCCTGTGTGGCTCTTCTAGGAGCACCCGTCCTCAGCAGAGGGACAGGGAGGCCTGGGGCACTCAGAAGTCAGACACAGGTTTTGTTGTTGTGGGAGTTAATTTTCCGTTTTTATTTGTAACGATGTGTACGTGTGTCTGTGTGCACGGATGTACGCATGTGCATGCCCATGAAGTCGAGAAAAGGGCGTTACTCTTGAAGCTGAAGTTTCAGGTGTTGTTAGCCTCATGACATGCACAATAGGACCAAATGTAGATCTTTTTTACGCAGAGTTTCTCTATGTAACAGTTCTGGCTGTCCTGAAACTCACTCTGTAGACCAGGCTGGCCTTGAACTCACTGAACTCACCTGCCTCTGCCTCCCCAGTGCTGGGATTAAAGGAGTGTGTTGCTACTACCTGGCTCCAAATTTGGATCCTTAAAGAACAGTAAATTCCCCAGGCAAAGGCAGCACATGCCTTTAATCCCAGTACTCAGGATGCAGAGACAAGCGGATCTCTATGAGTTTGAGGCCAGCCTGGTCTACAGAGTGAGTTCTAGGACAGTCAGAGCTACACAGAGAAACCCTGTCTTGAAAAACCAAGAACAGTAAGCTCTTACCTCCTGAGCCATCTCTGTAGCCCCTTGTTCTTGTTTTCGTTTTGAGATAAGGTCTCTCTGTGTAACTGGCTAGCCTGTGTCTTGCTGTGTCTGTAGACCAAGATGAAGAAGAGCTCACAGAGATCCTCCTGCCTCTGCCTGTTTTGTTGTTTTGTTCTGCTTTTAAGTTTAGTATATTTTTAGATTTCCTTTGTGTTTATTGTGTGTTTGCCTGCATGTATGTGTGTGTAGCACATATGTTGTACCCTCAGAGGTGAGAAGAGGGTGTTGGATCCCCCTGAAATAGAGTTACAAATAGTTGTGAGCCGCCATGTGTATTCTGGGAACGGAGCCTGGAAAAGCAGTAAGCTTTCTTAGCCTTTTGGCCATCTCTCCTGATGTGGGATTCCCCTCTGTGTGCTAGGAATATGTTTTATTACCATTGGTTAATAAAGAAGTTGCTTTGGCCTGTGCAAGGCAGAATATGGGCAGGCAGGAAAACTAAACTGAATTCAGGGAGAAGGAAGGCAAAGTCAGAGAGA
>NC_022028.1:53353184-53354217 GCF_000317375.1 Microtus ochrogaster | reverse complement strand
AGCACAGCTTCTTGGTAGCTGCATATTTTTTAGATAGGCTCTGTTTGCTGGTGGTGAGCAGAGCCACAGCTTCTGACTCAGTGTTAGCAGTGCGGCTCCTTTAAGAAACAGCTTCCTGGTCCGAGCTGGTGGCACAAATGGCTCTGGTTCTTTGGGAGGTCCCTCTACAGAGCACTTGAATGGGGTTTGTGGGCAGCATGCTGCAAGCTGCTTGGTGGTGGTGTGGGCCAGCTGCTTCTGAGAGCTGGGGTGGTAATCATAGCTCCCAGAGGTGGTAGTAAATGGACCTCTGCCGTGTGGGAAAGCTGAACAGGGTGGAACCAACTGCCAAAGCAGCCACTCTGGTCCTGCCATGCCTGCTTAACAGTTCACCAGTGATCACCAAAGGATTACAGATGCACAATAAAGACAGATTCAGCCAGAAATACACCTCTAAACAGGTCACAGTGTGTTTAAAAAAAAAAAGTACGTAGGCTTAAGAAAGAAAGAAAATGGGTAAAGCCAGTTATAGAAAGAAATAGTTTTAAAAAATAAAACTGTCTCTTTACTTTTAGAGAGAGAGTAAAAGTAGTATAAAAGAGTATAGACGGCCATACATTAAGAGAGTAAAGATAATAAAGTAAATATTAAAAAGTAATAAAGATAAAATAAGCCATATAAAGATGGAATATACAGAGTCTTAATTATGTGTATTATTGTGTTTTCTTTGAATTTTTTTACTGTTAATGAGCTAATTGCTGAAAAACATTTGATTCTGGGGGGCTGCTAAGCTAAACAACACATATTTTTTAAGGTATCTTGACTTCAAAATTTGAGTCTAAGGATATGTTGCTTTAAAAAAGTGATTCTACTTTTGTTTCTACAGAAGGTGAGAACCTGTGGCTTCCTTCCAGGCTAATGTGGTTTGATGGAACAAGACCCTCTGATAGGTCTCTGTGAACCCTAAAAATACTTTGTCCAACAAACAGCAGGAAGCAGTTTGGAGAAAACAACACCCAAATTCCCAAAATGATTGTTTATAAATGCTTGTTTT
>NC_022028.1:53350306-53351949 GCF_000317375.1 Microtus ochrogaster | reverse complement strand
TAATTTTACTATGTTAAAGTTAAAACCTTTTTATTTAGACAGAAAAGCAGAGATGATGTGGGATTCCCCTCTGTATACTGTGAATATGTTTTATTACCATTGGTTAATAAGAAAGCTGCTTTGGCCAATGTTAGGGCAGAATAGAGGAAGGTGGGAAAACTAAATTGAATGCAGGGAAAAGGAAGGCAGAGTCAATCAGAGACACCGTGTAGCTTCTGAAGGAGAAATACTCCAGAACCTTACCGGTAAGCCACACTGAGCCATTGGCCAGTGTGTAATTACAGTGCTGTAATTAATATAGTTTCTGTGTGATTATTTGGGTCTGGGCAGCCAGGAAACTAAAGCACAGTCTCGGTTTACACTCTCCAGCTCCCAACAAAAATCTTTCAAACAGGAGAATATTCTGTTTTTGGTAGCATGCTTGGTCAGCCTGTGGGAAGCTTGACCTCCATTCTTAGCACCATGTACTCTTGTGTGGTGGTGTTCACATGTAATCCCAACACGCAGAAGGTGGACACAGGATTACAAGTTCAAGGCCTCTCTCAGGTACATAGCAAGTCCTGCAAGTTTAAAGCTAGGTTATATGAGACCCTGTCTCAAAAAATAAATATTATATTTTTCTAAATTAGTCATGTCATATAAGCTAGGTCCATCCTTCCTTCCTTTTGTCCTTCCATCCTTTCTTCTTCCTCTAGCCCAGGGTCGGATGCCAGGTGTGACGGCACAAACCTGTGACAAGAGCACCCAGGCTGAGGCAGAGGACTGTGAGCGGGAGATTAGTTTGGGCTACATAGCGAGCCTCTGTCCAACAGAAAACAAACCCAGGACCTGGAGAGCCAGCAAGGGGGTTAAAACCCAGGCCCAGGAGAGCCAGCACGGGGGTTAAAACCCAGGCCCAGGAGAGCCAGCACGGGGTTAAGAGTCCTTGCTGCTCTTGCAGAAGACTGAGTATGATTTCCAGCAGCCAGGCCAGGAGCTCATAACCAATGCCTTCGGATCCAGGGCGCCAACATCTCTTCCGGCTTCTGTCCTCGCTCACTTACCACTTACAGACATAAATTTAAAAAGCAAATTTTGCATAATTTCTCCTTAATTTGCTTCCTTCATTTTCCACTTTGATTTGTGTGTACATGCATGTTGTACCTGTGTGGTGAACTCGTATGTCTATGGGCACGTGCGTGTGGAGCCCTAGGTTGAAGCCAGGTCATCTTCCCCCCAGCCTCTGCTCTACTCACTGAGGCAGGTCTCTCAGTCAACAGAGCTTACCGGCACAGCTAACCTCCTCGTCATCTTTGGGGATTCTGGTCTATGCCTTCAGGGGCGGAAGTTATAGCCAGCCTACCATGCCCTCCCGGCCTTTACATGGGTTTGGGGTGGGGTCCAAACTCTGGTTTTTCCATTGTGTGGTAAGAGCTGTAACCACCCATCCATCTCCCCAGTCCCACTTCCTTCCTTTTCTCTCTCTCAAGATTTTTCTTTCTTTTACAATTTGTGTTGCTGTTGTTTGCGACATGTATAGACAGCCCTGACTGGCGTGGAACTCACTGTGTGGACCAGGCTGGCCTAGAATACTCTCTGTAGACCAGGCTGGCCTCAGACTCACAGACGTCCATTTGCTTTGGTTTCTTAAGTACTGAATTAAC
>NC_022028.1:53347797-53349286 GCF_000317375.1 Microtus ochrogaster | reverse complement strand
TGTATGATATGTGTAAGAACAGTTATGCACACCTTTAATCCCAGCACTCAGGAGGCAGAGGCAGGTGGATCTCTGTGAGTTCGAGGCCAGCCTGAAAAACCAGGAAAAGAAGAACAGTCATGCTTGTGCCATGGAACCCATGTGTGGAGGTCAGAGGACTCTTCTGGGGAGTCAGTGTTCTTCCGCTGTGGTCTAGCTTGGGGGCAGGGAGAGAATCGCAGAGTGTGAGCTGTATCACATGGTGGCTGTCGCCACATCTGTGTCCTCCGAGAAGCTGGGGATGCCCTGGAGGTTCAGAACCTACCTCAGTCTGCCATCTCTGTCCTCAGCTCTTAGTCCAGGGCCAGGTTTGGAGAGCTGCTCCTTGGTAAAAAGTCTCCATCACTTTCCACGTAGAAGAAGCTGGGGACGTGGGCCAGGGTTCTGAGTGGTGACATGGACATGGAGCTGGATGGCATATAATCAAAGTTTCAGATGTCAGAAAACTGGGACAGTTAAAGTGCTGGATGACAGAATCAGAGAGCAAAAATAACTCAGTAGCCTGGAGTGGGGGCCTGAGCAAAGATGAGAAAGAATAGAGTTTTGCTCAGTGTTCTGGCTGACTTAGCCCTCCTGTGTGCAGCGTGAGGGGCGTGTGGTTTAACAGTCTTCGTGTGCGCGTGCGCGAGGAGCTCATCGGCTGTCTTTCGTTGTTTGGATGACTTCATTTTTTTTTTTTTTTTTTGCAGGTGTGCGTGTTGCCTGCATGTCTGTGTGGGCACTAAGTGTGTGCTTAGTGCCCATGGAGGTCAGAAGAGGGCATCGGGTCCCCTGCAACTGGAGTTCCAGATGGTTGTGAGCCACCATAGAAATGCTGAGAGCCGAACTGGAGCCCTCCGCAAAAGCAGGGAGCGCTCTTAACCACTGAGCCATCTCTCCAGACCCACGGCACCTGTGTGATTTTTATTGGAAGGCTGCAAACGAAGTCACGTGACAGCGATAGGCCACACCCCTCACTCGCGCCTCAAGGTAGCTAAAGGTGAGAGGAAAGCCCGCTTCTGTTTTATTTTCAGTCTCCTTGGCTGTGGGTCGGATCCCTGCTCAGCACAGGTTTGCCTCAGTCACGGGGCGCCCAGATCCCCAAGGAAGGTATTTCAGGTCAATGTTCACATCATCCCGTTCTAGACCCTGGAGTCTGCAAGTTCTAAACCCTCAGTCACCGTGGATTCCCGGAGGGTCCTAGTCTCCCAGATAGGTCCCCCTCTAACTGAGAATTGACCTTGCTGGAAACTGAGGCCTCAGATAAGATTGTCTCCTCAGATAAGCGCCTCCTGGAGTCACCTCGAGGAAACAGGACTTCTGCCCCTGCCTGGTTCCCCTCGCTTGGACCTGAACTCCCAGACTCAGAAAGGGACCGCACTGTTTGGTCTTCCTCCTCTCAAAACGACTGACTGATTTGATTAGAACAATTCCCTGTCTTTCAACCTTCCTTTGTGCCAGGTGGTGGTGG
>NC_022028.1:53346052-53346427 GCF_000317375.1 Microtus ochrogaster | reverse complement strand
TTCTAAAGAGAGGCCTAGAGAGTTGGCTTAACTGTTTATAGGACTACCTGCTCTTCCAGAGGACCTGTAAGCATCACTTTTTTTTTAAAGAATATGGGACTGTCAGTGGCAGAGCAGGTGCAAGGTGTGCCCTGAGCTCTGAGTTCTCAGTGACAACAGCAGAAGTTTCTAGATTGGGAAAAGATAAGGTGTAGTTGGTAGAGTCCTTGCTCTGGCCAGCCGACCTCTGGAAGAGAAGTCCCGGCTCCTAACCACAGAGCCATCTGCAGCCCCCCTCCCTCAATTCTTACTACATTCTCATACAGAGTGTATGTGTCTGTGTGTATGTATATCTGTATGTCTGTGTGCGTCTGTGTGTATGTATGTGTGTGTGTC
>NC_022028.1:53343658-53345635 GCF_000317375.1 Microtus ochrogaster | reverse complement strand
TGTGTGGAGGTCGGAGGGTGGCTTTCAGGAGTCACTCCTTCCACTGTGGATCCTGAGGTCAAGTTGTCGGCTGATGGACAGACAAGTGCTCCTGCCCGCTGAGCCATCTTGACTGACCACCGTTGTGTAGCCCCTTCCCCTGCCCCTGTTCACTAGGCAGTTTTGGACCAGTGACTTGGAGAATTCCCTGACTGTGAAGAGATGACGGGAGCCACCTTCCTGGGTTATGACAGGGATACAGTGAAACGGTAAGTGCGGTTGGCTTAGCTCAGCACCTGGCTCCTAGGGCGTCCCCAGTGACTGTGACTGTCACCTTTGGAGATGCACACATGGCCCCGTTTTCTCTGTCATCCCCACTGCTGTTCATTTGACTTCCCACTTTCTATTTTTGGCAGTTCAGAGGAGGAGTTTGGCTTTCTAGCAATTCTAGGTTTATGATGTTCTCTCTCACCTCTCTTTGCAGGGTTTCGAGACTCATAAACCTCCCCCTCCCAGGCTTGCTGCCTTTTTGCAGGCAGTTGGGAAGGCAGTGTGATGCGGTCCTGCCGGAATGTGACTGCGGAGGTCCACTCCCCTCCAGGGCCTTGGCTAGGAGGAGGTCCTGATGGAGGCTTTCTTTCTACTTTAGTGTCTGCTTCCATCTCCCTGCCCCTGCGCTTCAAGCTTCTCTCCTGCCTGTGGCATCAGCGGGGCTGCTCCCCAGTCCTTTCCTTCCCTTTCTCCCTGTGCTCTCCCAGCTCCACACACAGGCTGGTGCAGCTGCTGATAACCACACGCAGACCTGCGGGAATGGCTCATCCCATCCTCATTCACATGAAAAGTAGGCCACAGGTTAGGATAAGGGCTGTGGGTGAGGGGTGTACACACTTGTAATCCCAACACTCGGGAGCAGAAGGATTGCTACAAGTTCAAGGCTAGCCTGATCTGCCTGACCTGTTCCAGGCTAGCCACCCTGTCTCAGAAAACAAGGCAAAAAGCCCCGTGTTATCTCAGACTTGAAAGATTACCTGCCCTCAAACACTCGCCTCTAGGTGCAGAGGTGCAATTCCTTCTCCAGCACCCCGACCTTGGTCTCACACGGAAACTGCCTATGGCCAGCTGGCCAGCTCTGGCCAAAGCTCCTTCCTAAGGCCTTCCTCTTATTATTCCGAGGTTTCCTCAACCCACCATTCCCCAGAACACACCACATATTTCTGTCTCAACTCTTAGTGTGAAATTGCTGAGCAGACTGCATAGCTGCGCCGGGCAGTTGTTCAATGAGACTTGCCTCTTTGGCTCTGTGGTAAACTGGGTTCAGCTACCCAAGAACAAGCATCTTGTGGGAAAAGTAAGGATAGCTTAGGGAAGACAACAATTAGTGCTCCCTTCCCCACTAACAGTGCTGCCACAGAAGGTTGCCCCACCTCCATGAGTCTACAGCGCCCTCTTCAGGACAAGACAACAGGAAAGGTGGGTGCCACCAGCAGGCAGCCTCCTACACCTGGGCATGTCGGAGGGGAGGGCAAAGGGCAGCTCTGGGCATACCAGGCTGTTCTCTTGTGCCTCCTGTCCAGTGATGTTGGCAGTGCCACCCCACCCTCTTGCTGGCCAACTTCTTTGGCTATTAAAAGCCTAGAGTCAGCTGTAATCCCAGCACTCAGGAGGCAGAGGCAGGCAGATCTCGATTTCGAGGACAGTTTGGTCTACAGAGTGAGTTCCAGGACAGCCAGGGCTACATAGAGACACCCCGAAGATATTGCTCATTGAGATGGTGGGTTCCAGAAAGACAGCAACCAAAGCTGTGTAACTGGAGTCTGTGATACAGGTCTCTCCCTCGTCTCCCCACAGGAGCAGGTGTAACAGATCAGATGAGTGGAAAGCTGCTTCATGGCTCCTCCTGGGAAGTAACGAGCAAACAACTTTCCCAAGATAGAGAACCAGCACTATACCCAGGATAGATAGAGAACCAACACTATACCCAGGATAGATAGAGAACCA
>NC_022028.1:53337434-53343157 GCF_000317375.1 Microtus ochrogaster | reverse complement strand
CACTATACCCAGGATAGATAGAGAACCAACACTATACCCAGGATAGATAGAGAACCAGCACTATGCCAAGGAGAGGTTCCACCCAAGGCCAAGTTGCTGAGCCCGTGAGCTTGCCACGCATAGTAAAGGGCTCCTTCCAGGGTCGTGGGTGACTGTTGATCTGCATCACTGAAAAGAAAGCCCAGCACGGTGAAGACTCACACGCGTCTGTGAAGAGCTTACTGCTCACACCTCCTGGAAAGGCCTCTTCTTTTGAGGTTTGTGTTACTTTTGATTATATGGACGTGTGTCTATGCACTTAAATGCAGCACCTGTGGAGGCCAAAAAGAGGGTGCTGGATCCCCCAGGAGTGAGTATAGTGTGGGCCTGAGTGCTGATTTGCCAATTGTGGCCCACATGGAGGCAGAAGGATCTGTCTGAGTCTGAGGTCAGTCTGGTCTGCATAGTGAGTTCCAGGCCAACCAGGGCTACATCGTGAAACCTTATCTCAAAGGTGGGGGAGGAGCCAAATAGGGTGATGCATGCACACTTATAATCTCAGCACTTGGGAGATGGTAGCAGCTGGATCTCTGGGGCTCATTGGCCAGCTCACCTAGTGTACTTGGTAAGTTCCAGCTGGTGAGAGACCCTGCCTCAGAAAGAAAGAATTTATACAAATGCAAACACACACACACACGAAAACTGGCATCATGATGTTAAGCTCCTAGCCTCTCAATCTCTAAGAACATGCATGTGTTGTTTTAGACCACTTGGTTCTAAAAAATGGAACCAGCACCTTGACAAATCAGAACCCCCCTTCCAGAACATTCTCTGAGGTAGGAATGGATGGCCATCATCATTGTTATTGGGAGACTTGATCCCTCCGGTTTCTGGCTCCACACTCTTTTCCTGTCTCATAGGATCTTTTCATAATCTTCATATCGGTATCTCTATTGGTTTCTTACTTCTAAGCAGTGGAGGTCCCCACTGGGTCTCCCTGGAACCCCTGTTAAGATCACCCACAGCTCCACTCCAGAGATTCTGACCACGAGCTTAGACCAGCTCTCTGGAAATGCTCCTCACACTGGAAGCCAGCACAGCAGGGACTCAACAGTTTAGAAAAGAGTGACCTGGGTTTTGTTGTAGCACAGACCTTGAATCCCAACATTCTGGGAGGCAGAGGCAGGTGGATCTCTGTGAGTCTGAGGCCAGTCTGGTCTATAGAGCAAGTTCCCGGACAGCCTGGGCTACACAAATAAACCCTGTCTTGAAAAACCAAAAGGAAGGAAGGAAGCAAAGAAGGAAAAAGGAAAGAAAGAAAAGAATAATTCTTTGGGGCTGGAGAGAAGACTTAGGGATTAAGAGAACACTGGCTGCTCTTCCCGAGGTCCTGAGTTTAGTTTCCAGTAACCACATGGTGGCTCACAACCATCTATAATGAGATCTGGTGCCCTCTTCTGGCATGCAGGCAGGACAATACACACTTGATAAATAAACAGATGAATCTTAAAAACAAAAAGAATACAGTTTTCACATCAATCAAACTTGAAATGTGTTTCCTAATGATCATGATCCTGGCCCTTGGGAGGCCAACGCTACAACGTGAAACTCACGTGGTCGAACGTATCTGTAACCTCAGAATTTAGAAGTCAGCGGGTAGAGGCAGGACGATCAGAGATGGGCATTCTCAGACATATTGTAAGTTCCAGGCTAGCCTGGGCTACAGTATGAGTGCCTGTCTCAAAAAGAACTATGCTTATTGAGACACACATTTTTCTGCTCTTGCACAGGACCCAGTGGCCCCTGATTGGGTGCCAGTCCTGCAGCAGCTACCTGATGGCAGAACCTTGGCCCCAGGGTGCCCTTATATCTCCTACTGGGTCCCGCTGGGGCCTGGGCTAGCCTGACTCTTGTGGAATGTCTCTTCGGGACCCCAATCCAGCAGGACCCTTCTCTTAGACCTCTGCTGCAGAGGTTGGCAGAGTGCCACGGTGGACAGACCTGTCAGATCACAATTTTTTGTGTCCACGTGGTTGCTCTTGGGCCCCAGCAGTGGAGCTGAGCAGCTGCGCAGGCGCAGACAGCCCGCAGGCCTGGAGGAGGCCGCGTGCCACCTCTGCTCGGAGTGAATCAGCCGCAGGCGGCAGGCGACCGCTCTCCTAGGCCACCGGAGTTCTGAGGAAGCGAGGTGTTTTTCTTCATCCACTCACAGCATGGTCTCGCTGTGTCAGTCAAGGCGGCCCTCTTAGTCCCCTCACTCATCTTCCCTCCTCCCTTCCGGTACCCACAGCGGCGTCTCCATGGTGCCTCCCAGCTTTCTCTGCGGTCTGGACTGTGATGGGCTCTGAGATCCAGGGTTCCCCGCACCCGTGAAGCTTCTCTGATGAGTCAGGACGAGACACAGACCCCTGGCTGCCCACACTTACCACACGGAGACACCCATGCCCAGGAGAAAGGGCGCTGGGCACTCAGTACCTAGGGGGCATCTCTCCCTGTGGGGGTCACGGTGGTAAGAAGGTTGTTAAGACACCAGCTGCTGCTCTCACGCAATAAGCATTCTGCAAGGGGAGCTTCGTCTCTTGTATCGTGTGTGTGTATGTGTGTGTGTGTGTGTGTGTGTGTGTGTGTGTGTGTGATTCAGACAAGGTCTCCTGCAGGCTGGCTGTGAACTCACTACGTAGCTGATGATGACCTTGAACTCCTGATCTTCCTGCCTCTAGATGCAGAGGGAGTAGCCACATACCAGCATGCCTGGTTTAAGGACTTCGTGCATACTAGGCAAACACCCTGCTGACCGCAGCCTCACCCCTGTGCCTGACATATTTTTGAAGATTTACTTTACTTTTACGTGTTTGGGTGTTTTGGCTGAGTATGTCCACGTGCCGCGTGCATGCGGTACCCACAGAGGCCAATAGAGGGCGTCAGCACAACAGAACTGGAGTTCCAGACAGTTGGGAGTCATCGTGTGGTGCCGGGACTCAAACCTGGGTCCTCTGGAAGAGCAGAAGGTGCTTTTCATCACTGTGCCGTCTCTCTGCCCTTTCTCCTCCATCCCTGTTTTCTTTCTTTTTTAATTTTTTTTTCTATTTTTATGTGCATTGGCATTAGACCTGCATGTCTTTGTGAGGGAGTCGGATCCACTGGAACTTGGGTTGTAGACAGGTGTGAGCTACCAGGTGGGTGCTGGGAATTGAACTCATGTCCTCTGCAAGAGCAGCCAATACTCTTAACTTCTGAGCCCTCTGTCCAGCCCCATTCCTGTTTTTCTCTATATCCTGCCAAGTTCTTCTTGAAGGAACAACTTGATTGTAGGTAAAAGTGGCCTCTCTGCACCTTCTCTGCGTGTGCTGTCTGGTGTGAGGGAAAGGCTTCCACGTCCCGAGAAGGGCCCCCACGCCTGCTGCACTCCCAAGCCTTTCCTGCGATGCACACTCCCTCCACACTCCGAGGAACATCTGTGCTGTGGACAGACAGCCCTGCATGGCAACGCTCCCACGCTCACCGCAGTACTCTGGCGTGTGCTGGCATGGGGTCAAATGTGCAGAATCCAGCTGGTCCTCAACAGCATTTTGTCACATGTCTTACAGCTTCCAGACTGTAAGCCATCCTCCGAGCTGCAGTGAAGGGACACAGGCACCTCCCATACAGTACAGATGCAGGATGACCTGAGTTCCCAGCCGTTCCCTCATGGGCCCCACCTCTCAGGTCGCCTCTGCTCTCTGAGGGTGGAACACAGTCATTGGGAGCTCACCTGGGGAGACTCTGAGCCCTGCTGTGTTCAGAACGGCCTGCTTCTGAGCTCAAGCCTCCCCTGTTCTGCTCTGGACTGCATTCTAATAAGAATGAAGTGAGAAGCAGGGCCAGACGGTGCAAGCCTGGAACCCCAGCTACTCGGGAGGCTGGGGCAGGAGACTGAGAAGCTCAAGGCTAGTCTGAGGTACAGTGGAGGTTCACACCCAGTTTGGTCCACTTAACAAGACTGTCTCAAATTAAAAAGTAGAAATGGGTTTAGAGACCAGGGGGCTGGGAGAGGTTGGGATGCGTCTCAGTGTGGACCCTGGATTCCCTGAAGCTGGAATTACACACGGTTGTAAGCCATTGTGTGGGTGCTGAGCCATTCCTCCAGCCCCATGACGTTTGCTTTAAGGGAAGGCTGCCTTGGCTCCGTTTTTATTCCTGCCCAGAACGTGGATGTGGGGCGTCGACCGCAGTAGCCATTTTCAGAGCAGGATGTCAACCTTGAGGAAGTCACATGCTGGAGATGGCAGTGGGAAAACAGGAGCCTGGAGCCAGGGAGCTGCCTGGAGCTGCCCACACCAGACTTCAGCCCAAGAGAACAACCTATACCCTGCACATTGAAGGCTGAAAGGAACCCTGCAGTCTGAGCCAGCCCCTCAGTGCCTGGACTGTAACTGCTGTTCCTAAGTCAGAGCCACAAGTGTCCCCGGAAGGGAAACTCAGATGCGGTTCTGTTAGCCTGGCATGCTTCCTGGCAGGACAGCTGCCGGCTAAAGCGTATGAGTTTTGCATTATTAAATATCCCTGTTTATGTAACATCCCCCCCCCCAATTCTAGGTAAACCTGGACATATTTCCATCCATGCAGAGCTCAGCTATTTAAGATGTCCTAATGACTCACACACGCTTATATTAAGTTTTCCAGAGACATCACGCTTTCAGACTTTGTTTATTCCCAACATTACCTTCTGTCCCACACTGCAGATCGTCCTCAGACCTCAACACACGTGTGAGGTGCGAAGAGCCCGGCTCTCATGGGAGTTACACGCCTTCACCCTAGAGAGAGTCTGCCCCGGCAGAGTGAATAGGAGATATCCCACTGTGTTTTCAGAAAAAGATTATTCCTCTAGAAAAATTTAGCTGCTTGACATGGTGACTTACGCCTGTAGTCTCAGCACCGGGGAGGCTGAGGCAGAGGGACTGCCAGCATTCAAGAGTGGTTTGGCCTACATAGTGAGCTCCAGGCCACCCAGAGCTACAGTGAAAGACAATATCTCAAAAGAATATAAATAAATAAATAAATGAGTAGTGCAAAAAGAAAACATCCGAGCAAGGGGCCGGAGCAATCCTCAACAGCAGCAAGGGGCCGGAGCAATCCTCAACAGCAGCAAGGGGCCGGGGCAATCCTCAACAGCAGAACTCGTGTTCAGCATTTGCAAGGCCCTGAATTCCCAATACCAGTTTTTCTTTTTAAAGAGCAGCGGTGAAGGACGGGGGAAGAGAGCCAGCTGAGAGATTAGGAGCTGCTCTTCCAGAGGACCCGGGTTTGATTCTCACTGTCCACATGGTGGCCTACAACTGCCTGTAACTCCAGTTCCAGGGAATCTGATTCAGACCTTGGGAAACATCAGACATGCATGTAGTTCAAGCCAAACCCATAAAGGAAATAATATTTTCTTTTAAAGATCAGGGGTGCCAGGCAGTGGTAGCACACACCTTTAATCCCAGCACTTGGGAGGCAGAGACAGGTGGATCTCTGAGTTTGAGCCCAGCCTGGTCTACAGAGCGAGTTCCAGGACAGCCAGGGCTACACAGAGAAACCCTGTCCTGATAAATAAAACATGAGCAGCTGGTGAGCCTGCTCATCAGGTAAAGGCACTTGCTGTCAAGCCTGACAGCGTACATCTTTTGTTTGTTTAAGACATGGTCTCAGCCGGGCGATGGTGGCGCACGCCTTTAATCCCAGCACTCGGGAGGCAGAGGCAGGTGGATCTCTGTGAGTCTGAG
>NC_022028.1:53334410-53337334 GCF_000317375.1 Microtus ochrogaster | reverse complement strand
GACCAGCCTGGTCTACAGAGCTAGTGCCAGGACAGGCTCCAAAGCCACAGAGAAACCCTGTCTCGAAAAACCAAAAAAAAAAAAAAAAAAAGACATGGTCTCGCCATGTAGCTCTGGCTGGCCTGGAACTGGATATGTAGACCAGGCTGGCCTCAACTCACTGCCTCTGCCCACTGAGTGCTGGGATTAAAGGTGTGTGTACCACCATTCTTGGCATGACTGATCTGAGTTTGGTCCGAAGAACCCACATGATGGGAGGTGAACACTGATTCCTGCAAGTGTCCTCCGTCCATGCTGTGTGAGATATGTGTGTGTGCATGAATATGTATGAGCATGAACACATACACACACACACACACACACACACACACACACGGAGCGCTGAGGGAGCCTTTACTGCGGCTCTTAGATAACATGATACTAGCAATCTCTGCCGGTGCTATTTGGGGAGAAAAAAGGAATTAGAGGCCTTTGGAGAGAAGACGAAAGGTTACATCAGCCACGATGTACTCGTTGTCATTACAAAGTCTGTCATTGTTCTGGGAGAATCCATCCGAATAGCCCCGTCCATCAGCTGTTTTGAATAATGGCAGTCCTCACAGACTCAGAAGGGCTTGTCTCCAGAATGGGCACAGTTTCAGAATGATTATTTCTGTCTAGTTGAAAGTCAGTCAGGCCACCAGACCTGTCTTCACAGAAAGAGGAAGAGGGAAAAGAGCAACACACTTTGGCTGAGCCATCCCTCCAGCCCTGGGACTGAAATCTTAGAGAAACGAACTGTGGTGTCTACTGGCGACTGTCAATCTGACTACACCGGGAATTAACTAAAACCCCCAAGCAGGACACACCTGTGGGGATTTTTTGCCGAATTTGAAATGGGAAGAGCCCCTTCTGATCTGGGTCTTTGAGGTGGGAAGACATCTTTCATCTGGACGCCTATATAAGGACGGGGAAGAGAGAAGCTTGTGCTCTTCGCCTGCCTGCTCTCCCTCCCCATAGCAAGTCCGTTCCTTCACTGGCATTAGAGGCCAACTTCTCCAGGGTTCCAGCACCACTGAAGACCAGCTGAGATGTGCAGCCTCAGGGCTGAGCAACTGCTGGACCCGTGAACATTCCATTAGAAGACAGCCATGGTCAGATGAGCTGGACCACAGCCTGTAAGTCATCCTAATAATCCCCTCTCACCCTCTCTCTCTCTCTTTGTCTATATCTATGAATGTATGAATATGCATATATTCATTCTATAAGTTCTGTTACTCTAGAAAACGCTGACTAATACACTTACCTCCAAATGTGTGTGTGTGTGTGTGTGTACACAGCCCTGGCTGTCCTGGAACTCACTCTGTAAACCAGGCTGACCTCAGACTCACAGAGATCCGCCTGCCTCTGCGCCCTGGGTGCTGGGATTAAAGGTGTTTGTCTCCATCGTCAGTTGTTTTTATTATTGTTGTCTGTGGGTGTGGGGGGTGGTGAGGCAGAGCCCAGAAGAGGGTGTTGTATTCCGTGGAGCAGGACTTATGGGCAACTGTGAGTCACCCGTGTGGGTCCTGGGAGCTGAACACTTAGCTAGAGCAGTAAGTGTTCCTACCTTCTGAGCCTGTCTCCAGCCCCTAAACAGCTGGTGTGTTATCTCCCCTGTCCTGTGCTCTGTAGTTCATAGCGGGGCTGGGGATCGCTGCATCACTAAAATGAACCGAGTAGAGAGGCCATGGATTGGGAAGAACAATAGTCTTCACAAAAATGTACTTAAAAGGCCAGCATGACCTGTGTGCCTTCACTGTGGGGAAGGCAGCTCCATGCGAAGGAACACCTGGCCTCTGGCCAGCCTAGCCCTGCCTGGTGCTGCCCACACTTGAGCGAGCTCTGAAGGAGATATCCCAGCTGAGTCTTGAGATGGCTCCTGCTGCCATGATAAATGCTTCCTCGTGAGACTGTACCACAGGGCTTGGGGAAACTGCGGCTAGGTTCCGCCCACAGAAGAGGTCACGTGGTCTGCTTGGCCTCAGCCCAGCCGAGGTCACCTGGGCAACTGGGGCAGTTTGTCAGTCACTTCCTCCTGCGAGCTCTTCTGTCAGTTCTACTTGTGCTGGGCCCTGGGGTGCCGGAGGCTTCATTCCAAACCAGCCACCACACACAGGGGCGTTCCCCATCCCTCTGATTAGGGCCAGGCCCCTAGTGGTGTCCAGAGCTGCTTCACAGAAGCCTCACCCAGCCCCCCCCAGCCCTACTGAGCCCTCCCCAGCCATGCTGAGTCCTCCCCAGCCCTGCTGAGCCCTCCCCAGCTCTCCCCAGCTCTCCCCAGCCCTCCCCAGCTCTCCCGGGCCCCCCCTCAGCCCTTCTGGCCTCCACCCTCCTTGGACACCCCTGAGGCAGGACCTCCGTATCTCCTTTCTGACCAGCCTGCAAATGTTTGATGCCCCGTCTGTACTCTTCCCTAGGTCATCTCAGATCCTCGAGTCTGTGCTGGTTCCCACGGTTCTTGTTCATTGGGGTTTTGCTGTTGTTGATTACTGTTTGCTGTATGTGCACACTCAAGTGCCGTGGAGATCAGAGGACCTCTCCTGGGGTCCGTTCTCTCCTTCTAGTAGGATTCTGGGGACCAAACTCGGCTTGTCATTCTTGGTGGCACCTTTCACCATGAGCCATCTCATAGTCTTACTTGGTTTTTTATTTCTTTTAGACAGGCACTCACTTGTAACCTTGCCTGGCTGGAACTCACTGTGTAGACCAGGCTGGTCTCGCAAAGACTCTCCCGCCACAGAGATCTCCCCGCCTCAGTTTTCTGAAGACAGGGATCTCAGGAGGGACTGACTTCACAGTGCACGGGACACACCCTGTCAACCTATAGCAAAGCCAACTCAGTTAGGAACAATGAACAGAGTCAGTCAGAGCCGGGGGTGTAGTCCAGCAGTCAGAGCCGGGGG
>NC_022028.1:53333102-53334310 GCF_000317375.1 Microtus ochrogaster | reverse complement strand
GGGGGTGTAGTCCAGCAGTCAGAGCCGGGGGTGTAGTCCAGCAGTCAGAGCCGGGGGTGTAGTCCAGCAGTCCCAGCAGGTGAGGCCTGGACCGGGAGGACCAGAGGGGGAGGACCAGGGGTTCACTGCATTACTGAGCTGTAGGCCATTAGGAGCTAAATGAAATCCTGTATCAAGAAATGGTGGGGTACTGGAGAGGTGACTCAGCAGTTAAGAGCAGTGCCTGCTCTTCCAGGTCCTGAGTTCAATTCCCAGCAATCACATGGTGGCTTGCAACCATCTGTAATGAGATCTGGCGCCCTCTTCTGGCCTGAATACATACATGCAGACAGAACACTGTAGACATCATAAATAAATCTTTAAAAAAAAAAAGAAAAGAAAAAGATGTCGCTGGTAGGCGTGGTGGCCCGTGTCTGTGTTCCCAGCACTCAGGCAGAGCTGAGTGAGTTCTGGTCACACATGTGAAATGCCCAGGTGTCAGGCCTGATGGCGGTGACTAAGCCGTGTGGAGGGCCGTCCCAGACCTTGTCCTGACACACGTCACCGGCTGTCACTCAGCTGCTGAGTCCTGGCGTTCAGGCCAATCAGGAACCTTTGAGTGCTAGAATACAGCTGGGCTTCTCGCGTGCCCAGGGAAACAACGCGAGAACTTGTCTCAACTTGCAGAATGGTCTGACTTGCCAGATAGACTTCCCATAAATTGGCATGCCGGTTAATTTTAACAGCTTGGGAGTTACATAAATGTCCAACAATAGAGAACCAGTTAAGAATAAAATTCATTATAGTGCCTAAGTATAATATCAGGCTGCGTAGCCACTAAAAAAAGTGTTATCGCTGGGTGTGGCGGCAGGCCTGAGATCCCAGCACTCAGGTGGCTGGCACAAAAGAGTGAAGAGTCCAAGGCTAGCCTGGGCTACAGAATGAGTTCCAGGACAGCTTGGGCTATAGAGTAAGACCTTGTATTTAAAAAAAAAAAAAAGGTTAGCCAGGCACAGTGGTACAGGAGGCAGAGGCAGGTGGATCTCCATGAGTTTGAGGCCAGCCTGGTCTACAGAGTGAGATCCAGGACAGTCAGGGCTACATAGAGATATTCTATGTCTAAAAAAAAAAAAGAAGCTGGGCGGTGGTGGCGCACGCCTTTAATCCCAGCACTTGGGAGGCAGAGGCAGGCGGATCTCTGTGAGTTCGAGACCAGCCTGGTCTACAAG
>NC_022028.1:53325300-53333002 GCF_000317375.1 Microtus ochrogaster | reverse complement strand
AAAAAAAAAAAAAGAAAAGAAAAGAGATAAAAGTGATGGAATAGATATTGCCAAAAGAAAATATTCCTGCTTCCCCTTTGGAGACAGCGCAGGGATGCAGGGTGGCCAGTGCAGCCTCAGCTGCAATCACTCCCTCAGCACTAATACTAGACACCCAACAGGAGCAGCCTGGAAAGGGGTCACCACTGTGGCAGACACCTTGTGAGGCAGCAGGCCACACCTAGGGCAGAGCCTGCCTGCCCATCACCCTCAAGCCCCACCCACCCCTACACCCTGTGTTGCCAGCTGAGCCTCGTGTTCACATGGAAACGAGGACTTCTGGTCTGGAGATGTTAAGAACAGACAGCCCGGCGTGTGGTGGGAGTCAAGCAGAAAGGAAGGTGCACGCCTCCTATCCGCATGCAGGAGGTGAAGAGAGGCTATGTCTAGACAAGCATGCGCTCACGGGTGTGTTCTGTGACTGGTTTGGGACAGGGTCTCCTGTAACCTGGGGTGGTCTTGAACTGTGTATCCGCCCACCTCCACCTCCCAAGTGTTGGGTGTTGTGACTTACTGCAGAAAGCCAAGGTAGTACAGAGGAGCAGATGTGAAATTGCCTCCCAGGTGAACATCATCAGGAGCGAGCATCCCGGCCTGGCGGCTGTGAACGGGGTGAGGGGAGCTGGGCGCTGCGTTAGAGACAACGCTGTGAACAGGGTGAGGGGAGCTGGGCTGTGAACGGGGTGAGGGGAGCTGGGCGCTGCAGTATAGACAGCACACTGTTTTAACTATGTGCTCATGTGAGTGCAGATGCCCTCAGTGGCCAGAAGAGGGAACTGGATTCCTGGAGCTGGAGTTACAGGCAGTTGTGAGCCTCTTGATGTGGACGCAGGGAACGGAAGTCAGGTCCTCTGCATGGATACCGGTTAACTATTACCCATGCAAGAGTAGCCATCTGTCCGCACTCACAGTGGAGTCTTGAAGGGACAGAGAGTCTTTGTTCCAAAGGATGAAAGGGTTTTCCGACTCCCAAGTCTCAGAGTGTGACGAGGCAACTGTCAGGCCATGTGATTTAGCCCAGGCTAGCCCACATGCTAGGAGTCACAAGGCAAGAGAGCAGTGGACAGAAGTCAAGTCACAATTCAGGGTTGTCCTCGGTCTTGGGCTTGTTCAAGGCTGCCGGTGGGCAGGAGACGACGGGGTTTCTCTGTAGTTTTGGAGCCTGTCCTGGAACTAGCTCTTGTAGACCAGGCTGGCCTCGAACTCACTGAGGTCAGCTTGCTTCTGCCTCCCTAGTGCTGGGATTAAAGGCGTGCGCCACCATCGCCCAGCCATAGAAACTCTTTTTTTTTTTTAAATATATTTTATTTATGTGGGTGTGTGCACAGAGGTCAGAGGACAACACGTGGAGTCCGTTCTCTCTTTCCACAGTTTTTTTTTTATTGTTTGTTTGTTTGTTTGGTGTTTTGAGACAAGGTTTCTATTTATTTATTATATATACAATATTCTGTCTGTGTGTATGTCTGCAGGCCAGAAGAGGGCACCAGACCTCATTACAGATGGTTGTGAGCCATCATGTGGTTGCCGGGAATTGAACTCAGGACCTTTGGGAGAGCAGGCAATGCTCTTAACCACTGAGCCATCTCTCCAGCCCCATAGAAACTCTTATACAGGAAAACATTTCATTGGGATTGGTTTACAGCTCAGAGGTTTCGTCCATTATCATCATGGTGGGACATGGTGGCGTACAGGCAGACATGGTGCCTGAGAGAGCCGAGAGTTCTACATCTTTTTCTCTGTGTAACAGTCCTGGCTGTCCTGGAACTCACAGAGATCAGCCTGCTTCTGCCTCCCGAGTGCTGGGACTAAAGACACACGCCACCATGGCCCAAGGGAGTTCTATATCTTGATCTGCAGGCAGCGGAAGTGAATGGCACATTAGGCTTAGCCTGAGCATCTGAGATCTCAAAGCCCGCCTCCACAGTGACACACTTTCTCCAACAAGGCCACACCTCCTAATAGGCCCCTCTCTATGGGCCGAGCGTTCTAACACAGGAGTCTCGGGTCCAATCCTATTAAGTCAGCACAGAGACCACTCTAACAGGCTCCTTCCTGAGAGTTAAAGGACTGTGACCCCGGTGTGGCCTCACTTGCCACTCATACACCCTACTCGGGTAAAGTCGGGCTTCTGTGTGGCTCCCATAGGAAGGATCTAAAATAGCCAGGGGTGGGAGGGGGTCACATACGGCAACACTGGTGATAACTAACACCGGCACAAGCACTTCCAAAAAGCTCTAGGCAGGTGTGGTGTCTCACATCTGTCATCCCAGCATTTGGAAAGCTGAGGCAGAAGGATTACCATGAGTTTCTGGAACAGCTTGGGTTACAGTGTGAGACCTTGCCTTAATCATAAATAATTAACTGGGCTGGGCCTATAATCCCAGCTTTTGTGTCTCCCTGGGCTCCTCGCTGCACCGCTGCACTGGTCCCTGGTAGCAGTGAGAGGCTAAGGTGGGACCAGGGGTCCCACACCAGCCTCGACCCTATCATTAGTACAGAGCCAGATGGAGAAACGCGAAGCCCCGTTGTGATCGCCACCACGGCCCAGCCAACTTTTACTAAGTCCTTTGAAGAATAAAACTTTAAAATTATCAAAACCATATAAAAAGCGATTGGTGCCAGGCGGTGGTGGCGCACGCCTTTAATCCCAGCACTCGAGAGGCAGAGGCAGGCGGATCTTTGTGAGTTCGAGACCAGCCTGGTCTAGAGCGCTAGTTCCAGGACAGGCTCCAAAGCCACAGTGAAACCCTGTCTCGAAAAACCAAAAAAAAAAAAAGCGATTGGTGAGACTTTTTAGAGCCCTGTTTCTCAGGGCTGGACAGATGGCTCAGGGGTTAAGACTTGTTAATCCTGCACATGAACTCGGTTAGGTTCCTAGCCCCTGTGCTGGGCAGTTTACAGCCAGTTCCAGGGGATCTTTAACCCTAGCGTCGTCAGGAGGTAGAGCAGACAGATCTCTGTGAGTTCAAGGCTGGCCTAGCACACATAGCAAGTCCTGTCAAGGCTACTCAGTGAGACTCTGTCTCAAAAATGAGCCATGACAACAGTTCAACAGCTGGGACACAGCTAGATATAGAACGCTTAGCTTGTATGCATGGTTCCCCGCCATTGAAAAAAAAATCCTGGGCGGAGCATGGTGGAACAAGCCTTTAACCCAAGAGAGAAAAAAGCAGAAAACAGTTTCTAAGGCTGTGACATGTCTATGATCTCATATCCCAGTGTGTGGAGGAAGAGGCCCAAGAATAAGGATCACAGTCATCTTCTCCAAAACAAGTTCAAGACCAGCCTGTGCCACGACACACCCTACCCTTTCTTTCTCAATATATATTAGTTAAAATTGTGCCGGGTGGTGATGCATGCCCAGCACTGGGAGGCAGAGGCAGGAGGATCTCTGTGAGTTCGAGGCCAGCCTGGTCTACAGAGTGAGTTCCAGGCCCCAAAGCTACACAGAGAAACCCTGTCTCAAAAAAAAAACAGTTAAATAACTAAATAAAATAAAATAAATAGAATTGTAAATTTAAAGGCACACTTTCCTAAATTCTTAGGTTTAACTTGCATAGGCTGATGTTCTCTTCTCTTTAGAATTCTTGCGCATTTTGTGTAGTATATACATTTTATAATGAAAAAGTAATAACCCACCCTTTGAGTGGTGTTCAAAGTCAGCCTGTGGGCTGACATATTAATTTGCTTGAACATCACTCGTACCATTTACAAACTTAGCTAATTAAGTTCTTGTAAATATTTAAACTATGTTTACAAATTTAACGTTCTTGATTTTATGTTCCAAGTACAAGTCCTCACAGGACAGATTTACAAGTCAAATGAGAAAAAGTTTAGGCACATATAACATTCTCAAGGAACTTGAACATTCAGTATTTACTTATACACTTATTTATAACATGTGTGGGGTGCGCATCTGGAGATCCAAGGACGATGTCTAATAGGAATGGGTCCCAGGAGTCGGTCTCAGGTCACATGCCCTCCAGCTGGCGCCTTTACACACTACTGGCCCTATTTTTTATTTTTTAGTTATGGGTAAGTGTGTGTGTTTGGTGGTCGGGTCTGCGTACACGGGTGCAGATGTCTTGGGAGGCCAGCGAGGGCGTCGGATCCCATGGAGTGGGAACTGCAGGCAGCTGTAGCCTGAAGAGGGTGCTGGGAACTGACTCAAGTCCCAGGCCTGCCGAAGCAGCAGAACTGCTGGGCCATCTCTCCAGCCGCGACCTTTTCTTGGTTTTGAAACAGGGTCTCTCACCGATCAGGGACTCACCTCAGTGTTAGTAACTAGCTCTTTTTCTTTCCAGTCCTGGGGTTGGAATCCATTACATCTGAAGTATGCACTGTGGTAGGTGGATATGGCAGATACTGAGTAATTTGGGATAAGAGAAGGATTTTTTTTTTGTCCCCAATAAATTGTTTGGATAGACACCTAATGACTTTTTTTGGGGGGGTGGGGGGACAGGATCTCAACGAAGCGCAGCTGACCTCCTACTCGCTTTGTGGACTCTTGAAATCCAGATGTATCTGGTGCAAACAAGGTACAGTTTCGGGAGACCCACAAATGTTGGAGCGTAGGAGTGCGTGCTCTCGATTTAACCGCAGCACCTGCAGGGTCCATCTGCACCCCGGCAGCCTCTTCCTTATGCTACCCCTCCTAACTTCTCGCCCCCTGGTTTGGGCAGCTCCGGAAGGTACCTAGGAATGAAGTTTGAGGGACTCTTTGTTAGGTGTGGACGGGGCCAGAGAAGCCAAAGCCCCAAACCTGGGGCTCGCTTTCCTCTTTGCCCTACGTTCCCAAACCAAAGAACCGACTAGAAAAAATTTAGCTCCCAGGTCCCACCCACAAATGGGCACGCAAGCGGGTGTGAAACTGCGACGGCCATCTTGGACTCGGGCAGCACCCTCCCCCTTCGGACTGTAGCCTTAGCCGGGAGGACCAGAGAGTTCCTTGAACATTCTGTCCACCTAAACTCATGTGCTCGCGAGGCCAGTGACCCGCTCCTCCTGCTTCCAGGTAAAACTTCGAGCCAGTAACCTTGTGGCAAGTTCTAGCTCAATGCTCTCTGCTACCCAGCCTTTCTGAAAGGTGGGCGTCTAATGCACCCACCCATCACATGTTGTTCCAATATCTAAAGGAAGCTCTCGGTATACACGCTGGTACGCGGCGCCTGAAGTGTCGGCTGTGAGCTTGGCGCGGCGGTGCGGACGCTCTCCCAGCCTCCAGCACCCTGTGGGCACACTGGAGGCAAAGGGAGGGGCGAGGATTCAGAGAGCCAACCCAGGCCAGTGAAAAGTACAGCTTCACTGGGCCCCTTGGACGGGCACGTGATGTGACCGGCTCGGGAGGGTGTCAGAAGCACAAACCGGGGTGCCGAGCACCGAAGGCAGAAAGGAATCTTTGTGAATTCCGGAACATTTCAACGCCCCCAGCTTGTTATTTTTATCCCCCTGGCTGCCTCTCTGTAGGGGCTCCCATGCAGCATCAAAACTCCTAGGATCAAAAAAGCCACGCATGTGTGTGTGTCCACGGGGGACGGGGGAGCTGGAACATCATGTCCCAGGCAGAGCTGAGTGTGAGAAAGGGCCTTTAAAGTCGTGTGGGCTGTGGTTCCTGTAGAGAGGTGGCCCACTGAGCTCCCCACCCAAGGGGCCCCTGACTTTCCTTGTGGTGGGAGACCTGGAATGCAGAGAAATAAAGGGGGCGTGAGATGGCTCAGTGGGTAAAGACCTGACCACCTAAGTTCCATGTCCAGGTCCCAAGTGGTGTAAGGGGAGAACTCTCCCTCCCTCCCCGTGCCCTCCTCCTCTCCTCTCCTCTCCTCTTCTCTTCTCTCTCTCTCTCTCTCTCTCTCTCTCTCACACACACACACACACACACACACACACTGTGCCACATGTGCCCCTTCCTAAGTGCACAGAAAAAACCATGAGACTAAGGGCTAAGATCTGGCGGGACGCCACAAAGGGCTGGCTGTGGTTTGTTCTGATTTTCCAGCCACCTGCAGCCCTGTGCCCAGGATTTTGGAATCTCAGTAGAAGGACTTATGTGGTATGGAGTCAGGATTACACCTGTCTGTCCAATTTCCCACAATCCAGCAGAGGGTAAAAATGCCAGGTGGGTGTTGGGGGGATTGCACAGTTTATTTCCAGACACAGTTAGAGGTGAGGTGGGGGACCCGTCTGCCTCCCTTCCCTGCATTACCCCTATGTTGTGCAAGATAGAGAAGACACCCCCACCCCACCCAAAGGGCCTAGGCAGACAAGGAGCATGGGTGGTAGTGTGGTTCAAGTATTCACAGGTCCGGGGTCACACTGCACCCAGATCCACAATTGCCCCTGCAGGTGTAGCTCTTTAGCTTGAGACCTCCAAATGAGTCCGCCCCTTCCCCTGTCCTAACAACAGAGTCCGAGGCTCTTCTCTCAGTCAAGGAGGCCCCCCCCAGCAGGCAGGCTCACCTGGGGCTCTGGGGAGAAGGTGAGGGTCTCCCCTGCCCACTAGGTTGGAAGCAGTGGTCCTTGGGTCAGGGAATGGGTGAAGACTGGAGAATGCCAGGAAGGGACAAAGGTTTGGAGGGCCTCGATGAACATATTCAGACAGCCGTGGTCTGAACTCTGACCTCCACCCTCACTGTGGGCTCAGGATCCCTGAGAGTCCAGCCACAAAGGCGAAATGCGATGGGGTAGGGGATGGAAGGGGGGAGGGGAGAATGGGGGATGGAACTGGGGGGTAAGAAACGGGGGTGGGGGGACCGAGCAGGTCATACACCCTTACAGCCAGCCCTGTGTAGGGAGGGCCAGTCTGGGCTCAAGCCCCCTCTCAAGTTCTGACCTTCCAAAGTAGCAGGAGGTCTGGGGACAAAGGTTAGAGCCACTGGTCCCCAGATCCCCAAATGTCTGACTTGGGGTTCTGTGGAAGAAAAGTGTGGGGGGTGTCTCAAATGGTAGTATAAAAAGCAAAAACCGTTAAAAACTTCCTGGGAAGCAGTACCCAGTCTCTTGTATCTCCAAGGCACCAATCAGCCCGCTCAGACAGGACGGGGCTCAGTAGCACCATGCAATGTTGGGGTATCCGTGCCTCCTCGGGGACCCCTGGGCAGCGGGTCTCCAAAGCAGGGGGCCTGTTTGCTAAAGCATCTGTGCTCTTGGAGGAAGGAGAGGATTGTTGCAGGGGAGGGGGGTAGGGAGAAGTTTAGGCTGGGGCCCCAAAGGGCTCCCGGGAGTCATGACCTGAAGAATCTCTGTACCATGTATTGGCCCAACAGAACCACACCAAGAATTGTCATCACGATCAGAATGGGGTCTCTGCGCAGATTCAGGGCTGCCACCTGTCAGAAGAAAAGGGGTGGGTTATGGAGTGGCTGGACTAGCCCGAATAGCAGGGGGATGTCCCCACCCCCGACACTCACCCAGCCGCCTCTCTGCGCAATCCATCTGGCAATATAATGGTGCAGTATGATATCAGCCAAAAAGCAGGTCACCTGGCCCAGGAAGCCGGTCAAACCACGCTGGTAGACGTACAGGGCCAGGCGGTAGCCAAAACCCAGGAGAGCCACCACGCGGCCCCAGCTGATACCGCTCTTAAACAGGCTGTGGGCAAAGGGTTCCGAAGATCATGGAGAGCCCGCCTTGGGGGCCATCTCTTTCCTTCTTCCTTTACCCCCCC
>NC_022028.1:53320793-53325200 GCF_000317375.1 Microtus ochrogaster | reverse complement strand
ATAATTCCAAACTGCTGTGGCATCGTTTGTGACTTAAGCCTACACTTGGCGCCCAGCGTTTGGTTGGTTTTAGGACCTCTCCTTCCCCCCCCACCCCCTCCACCCCCGCACTGGGAAGCTAAATGGTTGAGCTGCCAATCCAGGTCAGAAAGTCTGCCTTGGCCTGGCCACCAGTCAGGAAGAGCCTGGGTCTCACAGGTGAAAGGAGGAAGCCAAGAGGGTGAGGAACTAGCTGTAGCTAGTCTAGAGGGCCCAGAGAGGGAAGAGCGGGCAGACGGGCGGGCGGCAAGGACATTACCTGTGAAGGTTGCTGCTGGCCTGGCAGCCCGGGGGACAGCAGAGAGAAAAGGACAGAAAAGATTAGGAAAGATCCCAAACCACTGGAACACAGGGTGGGTCCTGGCTGAGGGCAGGGACAGGACATGCCAGCACTGAGCACTCATCTGAAGCCTGTCACCCGCTTCTGCCTTTCCCGCCATCTCTAGATCTACCCTGACACTGAAAAGGGAAAGGACAGCGGATACAACCAGGCTTGGTGGCACATGCCAATGATCCTAGCGCCAGGCTGAGGTAGGAGGATCAAGAGTTCAAGGCCAGCCTGGGCTACATGAGACCCCCCCCCCCAAAAAAACCCAAGGGGCTGGAGAGGTAGCTCAGTGGTTAGGAGTACTGGCTGCTCTTGCAGAGGATCTGAGTTAAATCCCAGCCCCTGCATGATGGCTCACAGTCATCTGTGACTACAGCTCCAGAGGCCTTCTTCCGGCCTCTGGCCTCAGGCACACAACTGGCACACGTAAGTATATGCAGATAGAGCACCCCTGAACAGAAGATCAGAATCCAGCTATACACTGGTGGGCACACGCTTATATTCCCAGCACTCGGGAGGCAGAGGCAGGGGGATCTCTCTGAGTTCGAGGCCAGCATGGTCTACAAGAGCAAATACAGAGCAGTCAGAGCTACACAGAGAAAAAACAAAAAACAAACAAAAAATGATTAAAAAAAAACAACAAAAATCAAACCAATGTGGATGTGGTTTGAAAGAGGGAACACTAATTTAAGAATCTGTTTCCCAGGAGGTTTCACAGTAGTGGCCAGTGGCAAGGTGGGACGCGAGCCACATATGAGTGACTCTCTGTCCTGTGCACCAGGTGGCCTCTTAGATGCCACTGAATCGCAATTGATAGAAGCTGGTCCATCCCAACTGCAGGGCTCTTGGGACTGTCCCCACCCCAGGGTGCTAGTTGTTGGTGTCAGAGCCCCAAAAGACACGAGCTTGTGTGCAAAAGAGTGAGTGGGACCCAGAGAGGGGGAGACGGGTGGGTATCGTGTCTGGGTTCACCCCGACACTGTCCCCAGCAAGGGAGCCCATGTATGCGAGGTGGAGGGATGGGTACCTGGAGGCAATCTTAGTGAAGAGTTCATAGGCGTTCCCAGCCGTGGGCTGGAGCTGCTCCAGTAAATTCTGGAACTCCACGTCATATCTGCGGTTGATGTCATCTCCAATGATAGCAAGCTGCCGGCCTACCTGACCCAAGACGCTGTGGGATCGAGAGTCGGGGAATGGGAAGTTAGCCCTGGGAACCAGACTCATGACAGAGAAGGATTCTCCTGGCAGCGTGGGGTCAAGGCAGACTTTGCTGCACCCCTCTGAAGGTTCGTGACAGTGTTTGTGGGCAGGAGAGCCGCGTAAGGGCGAGGGACAGGCAGACCCTGAAAGGAGCCCAGGTTCCCCCCCTTCCCAGGGACCAACCCCTGGAGCTGGAGCTTACCTGTTGGGTTCGAGGGGCAAGTTGTCCATCTCGGGGTTGGCAGAGGCAGCAGCACCCTGGGTCTCTTGTTCCTGCTGGTGGAGGTAAAAAACGAAGCTTCGAAAGACCTCCTCCGTGTCCTGGGCAACCTGCTGTTCTGGGGGTCAGAACTGCGGGTCAGTGAGAGAAGGCGGGCCTCAGCAGCCTCCCCCCACGGTGTTCTGCCAGTGTGACCATCCATTCCTCATGACTGTCCTGGAATGTAAATGAGCTCCAGCCCACAGACAGGGAAACTGAGGCACACTTGGCCAAGCCATGTACACAAGGTCATGCAGCTGGACAGACAGAGAGGAGCTGTTCATCTTGGTTGTCAAGTCAGTGGATCTGGAATCAGCTAGAGTCACCTCTGGGTAGATCTGATGGTGTCTTCCAGAAGGATAGACTGAGTGGGGAAGGCCTTCCCACAGTGAGCTCACTCACCTTCCAGTGGCAGTACCAGTGCCGACCTCCCCCACTGCCCGCCCTCCCCCCACCAGCCCTCCCCCGCCGCCCGCTTTCCCTCACTATCTGCCCATTCCCACTGCCTGTTGGTAAGTACATCTACCCTGACATTGCTGCTTTCACTGTTATAGAACCCAGCAACCTCAGCCTTCTGCTGTGGACCAGGGCCCGCACGGGAATCGTGCACTGAGACCAGGGCCCACACGGGAATCCTCCACGGCTTCAGCACTAGATGAGCTGGGACTGCTGAGCCTCCCCCACCCCCTCCCCACCCCACCCTCCGCCTTGTGGAAGAAGGGGAGCTCACAGGTTCTCAGCCTGCCCAGTGTGTAGGTGGCCTTTATTGGATCACGTATCCCAATCTAGTTAAGTCCCGCTCGTAATGTATGCTCATTCTACCTATTCTGCTCTCCTAAAGAGCCGAACTGCAGAACGACGTGCAGAACCGGGCTCTTGAGCTCTAGCTCTCCTGGAACTCCCTCTGTAGACCAGGCTAGCCTTGAACTCACAAGAGATCCTCCTGCCTCTGCCTCAGAAGTGCTGAGATTAAAGGCGTGCACCACCATTGCCCAGCCTGGTCTTCAGTTTTTGAGATAAGGTCTTGCAGTGTTTAGCCTTGGCTAGCCTGGAACTCTGTAGACCAGGCTGGCCTCAAATCACAGAGATCCTTCTGTCTTTGTCTCCAAAGTGCTGGGCTTAAAGGCGTGCACCTCTGTGCAGCACTGGCGTTGGTGTTTTCCTTCTGAGATGGGGTCTCTACCTCACCCTAGTCTAGGCTGACCTGGAATTCATTCCATAGGACAGACTGACCTAAAACTTGTCCCAATCCTGCCCCAGCCTCTCAAGTGCTAGGATTGCAGACATGAGCAACTACACCCCTCTCGCACAGACCTGGAATATGAACCCCAAGTCCAGGGACCAGCCTGTACCCCCCCCAACCCCTGCCAGTTCACTTAAAGGGCAGCCATATTGCCCCCACCCCACCCCCACTGGGCTAAGCCAGGTCTCTTCCTGCTGCCTCCCACTGTGAGCACAGGGCAGCTGCCTGACTCTTCTGCCTCCCTTCCTCACTTGCCTCCACCAGGTCCCTGTGCCTGGGGAAGTCTCGCCCCCCCCCCCCCCCCAGTCCCATGCCGGCTCACTCTTGACATTATGGGATGGTGAGGGTCAGGAGGGCCTTACCAGAAGGGGAGTCATCACAGCCCTCCCTTGGGGGACCTGGTCCTTGTCCAGATGCCATCTTTCAGGTCTGTGTGGACAGCACTTTCACCCTGCAGAGACGAGAAAAAAAAGCAGAGATAAGGCTGGGCGAGGTGGCACGCCTTTAATTAGAGGTAGGCGGATCCCTGAGTTCAAGGCCAGCCTGGTCTGACAAGTGAGTCCTCGGACAGCCAGGGCTACACAGAGAAACCCTGTTTCAAGAAAGGGGGGAAAATGAAGAAAGGAGAGAAGGAGGGAAGGAGGGAGGGAGGGAGGGAGGGAGGGAAGGAAGGAAGGAAGGAAGGAAGGAAGGAAGGAAGGAAGGAAGGAAAGAGAGCAAGCAGAGATTAGAGCAGGGACATTGATTGGGCTGGAAACCCCAGACAGTGGTTGTGCTGACAGGAGTGAGGGAACCCCACTTCTCCTACTGCCAGGGAGACTTTGCAGTCCTCTGGGAGCACCTGGTGGTGTCCCCTGGGAGCAGTGGGAACTCAGCCCCTGGCTGAAAGCCTTAGGGGAGACACATAAACTTGAGGAAGCCCGCAGAGACCAGGCGAGGTGAGACCTACAGGAGGCTGTGGCCCAGCCCTGCCTTGAAGGTTCTCATTTCCGTCACAGTTGCCCCAAGACAGGGTGAGGCTGCTTTGACAGACTGGGGGGCCCTTCTGCTGTTTCTGAGGCTGCCTACCCCTTCCTCAGCCTGCCACCTCCCAGCCATGAGGGCCTTCCTCCAGGCCCACTTCCCCATGGCTATGGTGGGGACATACTTGTTTCCCCAAAGAGCCTGGGAGCAAACTCTTGAGTCTACCACACACTCCTGACACATAGGAGAACTTAGTTGTGTTGTGTGTTGAAAATGGACATAACTGGGGGCTGGAGAGATGGCTCAGTGGTTAAGAGCATTGCCTGCTCTTCCAAAGGTCCTGAGTTCAATTCCCAGCAACCACATGGTGGCTCA
>NC_022028.1:53319676-53320558 GCF_000317375.1 Microtus ochrogaster | reverse complement strand
CGAAAAACCAAAAAAAATAAAAAAATAAAAAAAAAAAAGAAAATGGACATAACTGGATGGTTGTGATGTGACGTGTTTGATCCTAACACCTGGGAGACAGTGAGTTCTAGACCAGTCTGGTCTACACATGAGGTCCCGGGCCAGCTACCTAATGAGATCCAGTCTCTAAAACTAAAAAGAAAGGAAGGAAGGAAGGAAGGAAGGAAGGAAGGAAGGAAGGAAGGAAAGAAAGAAAACTCCCACGATGCAGGTGCAGCTGGCACACTGTTTTATAGGCTAGAAAATTCAGGACAGAAAGAAAGGAGTTACCTGGACCACAAGCACAAGGTCAGAGAAAGACATTTGTCTTGCAGAGTTTTGTTTTGTTTTTTGAGACAGTTTCTTTGTGTAGCACTGGCTGTAGACCAGGCTAGTCTTGAATTCAGAGATCCTCCTGCCTCTGCCTCCCGAGTGATGGGATTGTAGGCCACCATCGGCGGCTTTTGTTTTTTAACCTGGATTTATATATTTTTAATGTGTCTGTGTGTGCGTGGCTCATGAGATATATGTGGAGGTCAGAGGACCAGTTTCAGGAGTGAGCTCCCTGCTTCCTTCACGTGGGTTCCAGGGACAGAACCTGGGCTGTCACACTTGGCAGCAAGCACCTCACCTGTTGAGCTCTCTGCTGGCCCAGATTTTTCGGTTTTTGCCTTTTGAGACAGAGTCCCATGTAGCCCTGGCCTCAAATTGAGTATAGGTCAGAGAATGATCCTCCTGCCTCCACTATGTGAGTGCTGAGGTTCCAGGTGTGCTGGGATCAAACCCAGGAGTGTGTGCGCTGGCCATGCTTTTACCAGCTAAGCTACATCTCAGCGCTTACTTCATGGCTTGTTCCCAGGGCAT
>NC_022028.1:53314390-53319259 GCF_000317375.1 Microtus ochrogaster | reverse complement strand
AGCCTCCCTCACACCTCACCCCTACACGTTGGTGCTAACTGTGTTTTCTTTTGGTTATTGGTTTATTTATCTATGTTAGGCAGGTTCTCACTAGGCAGGATATCCTCCTGCTTCAGACGCTGGTGTGCTAGTATTATAGGTGTCCTTTACCACGCCACACCCAAGCCCGTTTTCCTCTTTGACCGGTCTTGGCCGTGCGCTGCTGTTGTCGACAGTTATTTCCTGAGCAAGCGACCTTTCACTTTCAGTTTGCACCCCCTTTCAAGAGTCCCCCTCCTTCCCAAGCTGCCTCCATCACTTCAGGAAGTGACCTTCCTATCAGTGAAAAGGGTGCAGACTCGCCTCGGACCAAGCCCCCTAGCTGCCTGGGACTGGGCGCCCACCTCACCTTTGTCCAGCTCAGGCTGGATGAGACTAGTTTAGAAAGTTACTCTCTGAAAAGGGGTTGCAGGGCTTCCTCATCAGTGCTGGAGTCGGTGAGCAGGCCCTCTCCTCGTCCCTGCGATCTAGGCCCCATTAAGACAGGCCTCTGCTTGGCATGGTCCACCCAGCCGCTCTTTCGGGAATAGGGGGCTCTTCCTGCAGCCCTTGTTCTTCAGCCTGGTAATCTCAGGCCGCCAGGGCCAGGGGATGCTGACTGCATCCTCAGAAAGCCACCCTGGAGGCTTGCTGTTGGGGAGCAGGTGGGCTCTCAAGAGCCCCCCCAGTCCGTGCTGGCCTGAGCCACCTGGCCCCCGTCCAAGTGACCTGACTTCCCATTCCATCTTCTTGCTGGACCATGATGCGTGCTCCCCACAGCCAGCCACTAGGCTGTACCTAGAATCGGTCTAGGGGTCCTGCGACAGCACGGGGGGGAGCAACTGTGACATTTCTGTCTCTGTCGTTGACCTTCACCCTCCCCTCCTTCCAGATAACAAAAGTCCCAGTTGCCTGGCATCCAGGGCCACGAGAGCCTGGCCAAGAAGGGAAGCTTTCTAGTGTTCAGCTGGAGGTGGCCCTGTTTGGAGCAGACCACCAGCATGGCTTTGAGGACCACCCAGGGAAACTTGAAGGCTTCCCTCCTCAGCTCGTTCGCACCCGACGGGGCTTTCTGCCCCGCCCTGGGCCGGAGGTGCCAGGATTAGGAAGATGGGGTTTGGCACTGGCTGCCAGCGTACCTGCGCGGTTCTGGTCCAGATGTGGATGGCTCAGCAGTCTGAGGAACAAAGATCCCGAGAGTCTGGCGGCTGATCCCAGGGGCAAGGTTTCAGGCCTGACTCGTAGGAACCCGCGTCAGTGAATTCACGGTGTCTGGAAGCCGCCTCGGGCTGTCTCTTCTTGGCCCAGGAAGCCTCGCGACTTTGTGACCATAGAGGAGCCGGCTGCTCTCGGCAGTGATCAGCTCCCTCTAGAGGAAGTTGCTCGATGGCCGCCGGATGCAGATGCACAGGGACTTGGCTGCCAGGACCTGCAGCCTCCCGCGCCTGCCTGGTCCCAGCCAAGGGGGAAGCCGACTCTTCGCTGCATTTCCTGGCTCTGATTCCAGGCCCTCACCCTCCACCTTCTCCCTCCAGTGGCAAACAAACACAAACAACAACAAAAACCAACATGGTGCTGGGGGGTGCTGATGCAGGCCCACCATCGCAGCACTCGGGAGGCTGAGGCAGGAGGATCAGGAAATGGAGACGAGCCTGTGCTACCTGACACCCTGAATGAAAGGAGGAGGGGGAAGAAACAGACTCAGTAGAATCTGTGCTGTCACCTAGACCCTGCCAGACCTCAGGGACTGACCTCAAGCACAGAATAAACTCTAAAGAGACAGACGTGTGTGGAGTGCTGTTCGCAGGCCCTGTGCCCTCCCAGCACAGAGGGAGAGGCTCCTGTCCTCCCCAGCAAGGCCTACACAGCCTATGGGTGCAGTTTTCCTGGGTCTCCCCTCCCCTCAGTCTCCAGACCCTGGCTGGCTCCCTGTACCCCTCTCCTCCCAGCAGCACCCCGCCCCCACTGCTTCAAGTCATTCTTCCCCCACCCCCACCTCTCCTTTGCCTTCTAGAATTCCTGGAGCTTTCCAACTGGAGGTTTCTATTAGCAGTTGGTCCTGGGCTGGCTGCCTACCATGGCTTCTTGAGTCAAAGTCCCCTCAGGATGGCAGCCCAGGCTCGGACCCCTCGGTCACGGTCACGAATCTTGGGCTGCTCTTCCGTGCTGCGCTTTCTACGAAGCCTGGTCGGGAGCAAAGGGAGTTCTAACAAGTCCCTGGCCAGGAGCGGGCCCAGCCCCTCACAAGAACAGAAGGTTGTCTCCCCAAGGATTGGTCCCCGGGGAGGTCGTTGGAGGAGGGCGCCACGGCTACACGCAGTGGTACCCAGGGTCCTCTCTGGAGCCCCCTCAAACGTGCCGCTTCATGATGCCTTTGGGCTGGGCACTGGGGATATGGGGTCCCAGACCCTCACCTCCAAGGATACCCTGAAGCTCCGGGCCCAGGGTGTACAGGTGACATCAGTCCCCACCAGAGAAATCACGGAGGTTCTGGGGCACCTGTCTGAGAAGAAAGGAGAGGAGAAAGAGACAGCAGGGGAGACCTCTGGGGCCTCAGACAGGTGAGGGGCTGCGCTGTGGTGGGGGGGAAGGTATTGTCCAGAGAGAGCAGGGTACAGGCTGGAGGCCCATGGCTGGTGAAGGGTTGGGGCAAAGGGTCCTGAAGAGTGAAGCCGTGCTGGCTGGCGCCTCTGCTCTCAGCCCCTTCTATAGCCCAGTGCTCCCAGCCTGCCGGCTCACCCTCCCTTCCTGGTCTTAGCAGCTACTCCCTGTGTGAAAGGTACCCAACAGATGAGTGAAGAGACCCCAGGCGGATCAGGCCATGGCCACACCTCTGGGTGTCCCCTGACTCCTTCACCTGATTGTGCTTTGGGATTAGGGAGCACTTTGCTCAGGCCCTGGAGGAAGAACAAGGATGCCAGCAATGGGTTCCGGGACCACCGGCACTCGCCCCTGGGGCATTGGTCAAAGAGGAAGAGGAGGGGCCCTGCCTAATTGAGATAGGTAAGTATGATAGCTGGAGGGGGGCAGAAATGGACACCTGTCCTCTAGGCCCTCTTGGGGTGGGGAGCCCTGCAGGACATGAGCCATAACTTGAGATGTCAGTGGAGCATTGCTGAACCTCTCTGCCCCACGCGCCTTGTCTGTAAGGTGGAAACCAGATAGCTCGTGTCTCGGAGGCACACTCAAGTGTCAGCGAGATGCTGTTTGTCACAGACCAGAGCCGGACCCAGCACAGAGCCGGGTGCAGTGACTGGGCCTGGCACTCAGTGGGCATTCTGTTAACACAGGACACAATCGGGTGCAGTGATGACATGGCCTGGCACACAGTAGGCACTGTCCAGCACTTAGACGGAGGAAAGAGCTGTCCCAAGTCCAAGGTCCGCCCAGCTTCATAGGGACATACTTCTCTCAACAAGAAAAGTCATAGCAACAGCACAGCTAAGCATAGTGGCCCACACTTGGAACCCCCAGGAGGCAGAAGTCAGGAGTTCGGGGCCAGCCTTGGCTACATAGCAGAGCTGGAGGTTGGGCTTCATGAGCTGCTGTCTCCAAAACAGAAAGCAAAACAAATCCACACAAAGCAATAAGACCGTGGGGCAGCGAGGTGGGTCTTTAGGTAAAGAGGGCCACTGCCAAGCTCGAGGACCCGTGTTCCTGGGACTCACAGGCTAGAAGCTGAGAACAGATTCATACAAGCTGTCCTGTGACCCCTTGTACACACGCCACGGTATGTACCCAAGATAAAGATACAAGCTGTCCTGTGACCCCTTGTACACACGCCACGGTATGTACCCAAGATAAAGAAAGAAAAGTGTACTCTGTGAGTTCAAGGCCAGCCTGGTCTAGAAGAGCTAGTTCCAGGACAGGAACCAAAAAGCTACGGAGAAACCCTGTCTCAAAAATAAAAAAAGAAATAAAAGTGTAATGAACAAAATTAACAAAAGGAAAAAACCATCAGAAGAGGGTAGGCCCACCCTCAGGGCCTTCCCTCTCCCTCTGAGAAGGCTCTCATCAACCTGCCCGGCCTCACTGACCAATTCTCCACAGGAGACCTCAGGATGACCTCCTGCAAGGTGGGGTCCACCCCATGGAATTATCTCCTTGGCTTATACAAACAACTGCAGAAATCAGCCATGGCCAAGGTCAGCGGGGCTGGGTCCCAGGGTCTCTCTCCCTTTTGAGCTGGGAACTGCCCCCTCTTGTTTCCTGGTTTAGAGAGGAAGAGACACAGGCCTGGAGTCCTGACCCTCTCTTTCCACAGGCTCAGAGACCAGGGGTGCCTCAGTTTCCTCCCAAGGACGGCTTGTCCCATGAGGAGAAAGGGGAGCGAGAGGAAGCGGAAGAGGACAGCTACCTCAAGCTGTGTGCCCCGTGCGTTACTGCCACCTCCCAGTCTCAGCTGCAGATGATGTTTAGGGCCACGGATACAGTGGGTAAGAGTCCGGCTTTGGCCGGCGGCTGAGGGAAGAAACGCGAGCACTGACCACGAGGTGGCAGCAGAGACCTACGGTGACTGACTTGCGCGGGTGCGCTGTTGGTTGACCTCCAGGCTTAGCTAGGGTCCAGTCGGACCACACAAGCACACCCCCAACTCGCCCCACCCAGCTCCTGCCCGAGGGAGAACACCTCCAAGCCTGGTTCCGGCTCAGCAACCCTATAGCCGTCTCAGGGTAGGATCGGACAACAGCGGTTGGTTCATTCGGCCTGGCGAGGTGGCTCACGGTTAAAAGCGCTTGTTGGTGGCGCACGCCTTTAATCCCGGGAGTCGGGAGGCAGAGGCAGGCGGATCTCTGTGAGTTCGAGACCAGCCTGGTCTACAAGAGCTAGTTCCAGGACAGGCTCCAAAAC
>NC_022028.1:53304385-53313185 GCF_000317375.1 Microtus ochrogaster | reverse complement strand
ATTAAAGGCGTGTGCCACCACCGCATGACTCTGCCTCAGTTTCCGGAGCTGAAGGTCCCAGGGTTCTGTCCCAGTCTTTCTGGGGACCAGCCTCCCCCACCCTACTTGCAGCTGCCTGCAGAGGAGCTGGTTACCATGAGCGTCACAGGAAACCTGGTGGCTTTTGAGGGTCTGTGGGATACATGCCAGGAAGAGGAGCAGCGATGTCTGTCCAGACGTCTGTTCCCACAACACTCAGCTCACCTCTTTGCCTCAAAGGTTTCGTGGAGTCAGAGCTAAAGAAGATTCTGGCAGTACGACGGGAGTCCCGCCTCTGGAAGGTGGGCAACCCGGAGGGCCGGGAGCTGCTCACCCAGCCAGACATCACGCTGGAGGAGGCTGGTATGGTAGACGGCCAGGTATGCCTGGGTGCCCATCTAATCCGCTAACTCATGAAAGTGGGGTGAGGGCCCCTTACCTCACAGGACCCTGGTCCTTGATTGCAGCCCCTACTGCCTAGACTCTTCTAGAGGAGGGTCTGAGATACTACCCTCTTTCTGGGAGCAGTGCACACACGTGTGCACGCGTGCACGTACACACACCACACACATGCACACAAGTGCAAACATATGCACACACACATGCTTTAACATTTCTTACTCGAACCAATATTGTCCCTGTTTTGTTGTTTGTTTGTTGAGCTGGGCTCTTGTAGCCCAGGCTAGCCTGACTGTAGTAGCAGAGGCTGGCCTTGGGCTTTTATTCCTATTGCCTCTACTTCCCCAGAGCTGGATTTATAGACGGGGAGATTTATCAAGATGGGCTTGCATTTGAACTACGTGTATCTTTTCCTGTTCCCTCTCATCCACACCAAAGCCCGCAGACACACAGAGGCTCTGGGGAGCAACCGCATGTCACCGCGCCAGTTCCGAGTCAGTTTCCTTACCCTCTATGACTCATGGGACTCTCTGCCCTGAGGGTCTGTGGTTCACAAAAGGGAAGAGTCCCCGGCTCACACGGGAGTCCAGTCAGACCGTTCTGCTGTGTCATCTTGACTTTGGTCCTTGACCTCTTTAAGGACCCGCTGAGACTCTGCGACAGGTTTCACAGGCTCCTCGGTGTGTGTGGTGTGTGTGTGTGTGTCTGTGTGGTGTGGGGGTGTGGAGGGGGACACAATGGCTGGCTCTGACAGGAATTCACACCTGCTGGGCACTAAGGACATCCTAAGCTTGCCCTCATGCCCGTGTCCAGGAGCCTGATGCCCCCACACCCCTAACCACACAAGCTGTGTGGGCACTGGATTTTCCCCTCATACAGAAGGGCTCCAGTCCTGGGATCTGTCCTCCTCCAGGACTTGGGAGCCCACCTGCCCTACCCATCCTGCGCTCACAGTCCTGGGCTGGCATTGGCAGCACCAGGAGACTTGGGAGTTCCTGGATAGTGCATGTGGGGCCCCCAGTCCTCTCTTTGGGGGTTCAGAGGTACATCCTCGACTCCTGCCTTCCACAGTGGGTGTTTCAAAGTCTCATCCTCTCCCCGCCACATTTTCCCTTCCTCCGCCCTTAGAGCTACTGCTAAGGGGGGCAGCGGTGGGGGGAATGCCGCTCAGCTTTTGGGAAATGCCAGGGACCTGAGGGATGGACGTTAAGGCAGCTGAAGAAAGAGTATGCAGACAAAAGGAAGGGGGAACGTCTGGGTCCCTAGCTTTCAAGGAACCGGAGGTTGAAGTATTCCTGCATTATGGGGGTAGTTGGCTCAGGGTTGGTAAACCTGGGGTCAGCTTTGGGGTGGTGGGGAAAGTTTGGAAAAGGTGGCCGGGGTGAACTGAGGGAGGTAGATGGGAAGGTTCCGAATGCAGAGCAGGGAATATCTTTCTTCGCCCGTGTCTGCCCACAGCACCTGCTCCTGGAGGAGATGGATGAGATGGGAAACTGGCCTCCTCCAGAGTGAGGCCCCTGTCGTCAGGAGCCCACAGCACCCACACCCCTGGGACCCCAGTCCAGCGTGTGTCTCTTCTGGGACATATCCAAGGAGTCCCTGTGGCCCTGGGCTTTAGGATGAATAGCATCCTGTGTGTGTGTGTGTGGGCGTGCCCAGCGCTGTCTCTACCCGTCAAACTCTGGTAGATGATGTTCTTAATAAAAGCTTAGTTTGCCATTAGCTTCCTGGGCTGTCTGTCATTGGCCACCACCCGTCTGCCTCACTCCTTGAGTGAACCTGGTTATTAGAGTCTCTAGTCCCTAATTCATGCTTGCAGAGCATGGGGGCCACCTCTGGGCACGGGGCAGGGAGGGCGGGAGGATTTGGGCTAACCTGGGGGTGCTGCCTGCCAGTCAGCCAGCCAGAAGGAGAGTCCCCAACTTCCCTCTCTCTGTTCCCAGGCTTCTCTGTGTCCTCACCAGGAGGATCCGGGAATTCTCCCAGCAGGAAGTTCCTGCCCAGCCAGCTCAGGGACAAAGCCAGGAAAGGGGCCCTGAACTGCAGGGACCTGCTTCAGGAGAGCTGGCCAGGAGGGCTACTGGGGGGTGCAGGCGAGGAAGGGTCCCCTGAACCTGGTGTGTCTTCTGTTCTGCCGCTGTCATAAAACACTGGCCAAAAACAAGTTCATTTCGTCTTGGAGTTTGCTGTCCCTTGTGGAGAGGAGTTAGGGCGGGGACTCCAGGCAGGAACCCAGAGGCAAGAACTGAACCGAGGCCAGGGAGGGGCAGTCCTACGGGCTTATCTCCTCTGTGTTTCTTAGCTACCTTTTATTTTCTTTTAAGATTTATTTTAAGTCTTGCATACGCGTCTGTGTGTGTGTGTGTGCGCGCACACGCGCACACATGTATGCATGCGTATGTGTACACACGTGTGTATGGTGTGTGCATCTGTTGAGAACAGGTGGCTGCAGCTCTGGAGGAGGGTGTCAGATTTCTGGAGCTGGAGTTACAGTTGCAAGCAGCCCCTATGTGGTTGATGGGAACCAGTCCTCCGCAGGAGCCGTGTGTTTCTTACACAGCACAGGACCACCTGCCCAAGCAAACCGCTGCCCACAGCTGGCTGGGCCCGCTGGCATCAATTAGAAATCAAGAAAATATTCCAAAGCATCCCCACACGCAGGCCTGACGGAGGCAATCCGTCAGATGCGGTTCCCTCTTCCCAGGTGTGTCAAACTGACACCTGAAACTAACAGACGGAAGGGGAGAATGTCTTTCCAGACTAGATGTTGACCCCTGGTCATGACTGGGCACTTCAGGGCTCCTGAGGGAGGTCAGAGGGTGCCATGTGGCTTCTGGGGAGGCCCAGAGTATAGAGACCCAGTGCTGTCTACATTTAGAGGTAAGGAAACTTGGGCACGGAGGGGGGGGTCTCCATCCGGGTTTCCTGGGATACCAGTAAGTGCTGTGGTCCAGGGGGTCCCTGCTATCACAGAGGGTACCCGTTCCTCTCCCAGGCCCAGATTCTGAGCCTCCCTGCAGAAACTTGTCTGTGTTACCCCCACCTCCCACCTCAGTCGGTTACAGAGCTGAAGACCAGCATCAGCTAAGGTACACTATCGTCAGAGGCTGGGTCTAGGGAAGGAAGCCAGGCAGGCCTTGGGGTCAGTCTCTGCCTGAGTGCTGGGGTTCCAGCTGAATGCCACCGTGCCTGGCTTGGCCATGCTGAAGTCACAGTGACCAATCACAGTGGTTGTCTGCTCGTGCCTAGTGAGGGGCCAAATACTTGGGGCAGTAGAATACTGCCTGGCTCACTGAAGGGGGTGGGGGACCCCATTTATGGCCCAGCCATCACTGTGGGGGAGGTAGGCGATGTTTGGAAACAGCTAGGGACACTTTGGGGGCCAGGAACTTTCTCCAAGGCTTCCTGGCCAAGGCCCATGGAGGCCTTGACTCAGAGTCCTGAGCTGGAGGCTGGTGGAGGGCCAGCTGTGCTGAGTCAACCAGGAGGCTGCCTTGTGACCAGATGACTCACCTGTGCCCTAATTGCTCTGCTAATCACTTCCTTCAAGTGGGGGCACGATGGGAAGGGCGGGGCCTTGACTGGCAGGGGGGTTCATAGGGGGCATATAGACCCCCTGGGGCAAAGGCTTGGTTCAGTGTGCAACGCCCTGTGGCCCTTTCCTCTCCTCCTCTTCCTCTGCTGCATCTGTGGGGTAGCCACCTGTTTGTCTCCCTCTTCTTCAGGGTTTCCGTGAACCACAAAGACTGTGGGGCACGGGCATGGGCACTGGTGCTGTCTGGGGGGCAGGAAGAGGGTGTGTGTGTGTGTGTGTGTGTGTGTGTTGGCACAGGCGTGAGGCCTCTTCCCAGCCCTGAGGGGTCCAGGACTGGCTTCTGAGGGAGGCCTGGCTTGGCACGCGTGGAGATGATGGCAGACTTTCTGAACAAGGAGCTGCTGTAGACCGGGAGTCCCTGGCAATGAGCAGAAGCCTACAGACACCCCTGGGTCCAACCTGGAGACTAGGGGGTCTCAAAGCTGGGTGTGGGATCCAGGAGGCCTTTGGCGTCACTGCGCAGGCTCCATGGCTGGAATCTGGCTAGCACACCAGGCCGGGAGCAGCCTTCACTTTGCTCACTTGAACCAACAAGGCCACCTGTGGTCAGGTTTGTAGCATTGGGCTGCTGGGGACAGAGGATGCTAAGCCTGTCATTCTAGGTTTCTCCCACCTCAGTCTCTCTCCGCTGGACCCCAAGTGTTTCTGCCCGTGCTTGCCCCTGTGTGCGGCTCACCATACTGTACCGTGCGGTGGATGGTTAACGCAACTCCAAGTCTGTTACTAGGGATGTTCTCAGGTGGGGGCACTTGGGAGCTTAGGGCCTGGTGGGTCTGCAGGACCTCTAGGGGAGCTGGGGCCCCAGCCTCTGCCAGCCTCTCCTGCTGAGTGAGCAGCCACCAGCCCCCCATCTCCAACTGGAGAGGAGGAGGAGGTGAGGATTGTGGGAAGGGTCCAGGACAACATGACAGGACACATCAAGGTTCTGGAAGCCGCTCTCACTGTGACCAACTCACGTGACCGCAGACCAGTCCCCTCCCCCCACATACACACACTGAATCCGTGTTGTGTTCATGAGCGTGAAATGGGAAAACCTCAGGCTCTTCACGTAGGCTGGTGAAGAGCCAAAAAGGATCCTGCTGCCTCACAGACAGTCCTTAAAGAGGGGACACTTGTGTCTCAGGGTTAGAGAGCTTGCCTGCAAGGCACAGTGCCCCCCTGGGTTCCAACCCAGCACAATGTGACCTGAGTATCTGGTGATGGTGGCCTCTGGTGGTGGCGTCTATAATCCCAACACACTGGGAGGTAGAAGCAGGAGGATCAGAAATTCAAGGTCACCCTTGGCTACACAGCAAGTTGGGGCCAGCCTGGGATATCTCCAAAACAAACAAGCAGTATTTCAAAATGAAAAACCAGAATGGCAGTACGTACCAGAAGGACCTCAGAACAAATCATTAGTGAGCCCTGCACCCCGCTCAGTTTTAGGCACTGGAGAGTGGAGTCCAATGGAGCACAACACAAAGTCCTCCACCTTTGGCTGGGCATAGCCACACACCTGCAATCCTAGGGCCTGAAGGCCAGCCTGGGCTACCTGAGACCCTGTCTCGACCCCCCTCCAAACAAATGAACTAGGTTGGGTTGCCTCTGAAGGATTTTACCACAGGGATGCCCCTGGGCTGTACCTGTATGAAGTGGTGATCTAGTTCCTTGAATGGTGTCCCCTGCCCTGCAGAGTGTGGAACACAAGGCCTAGGGCATGGAGCATTGCAAGGGTCGCATGTGTGGGCCCATAGCTGGGGAGTGGTGGGCGGGCTGCAGCTCACACAGCATCTACGGAGAAGCGGAGAAGCGTGAGCACCCATGCAGATGTAACCACCCAACCGTGCAAGTTTCTGCTGTGGTTTCTGGTGCCCAAAGCACAGATGAACACAGCCTGTCAGCAGGCTGCAGGGGCTCCTGTCTGCAAATGAAGTTCCCAGCCAGGCCATGAGCCACACAGGTGGGGGCTGAGCTGACTAGCCAGTGACTGTGACAGTGAAGGGTCCGGTCTGTGCCTGTGCAACCCAGGGCCACTGCCCCACCCCTGGATTTGATGGCCATGAACTGATCCTCCTATCTCCACCTCCTAAATACTGGGGTGACAGGCAAGCATCACCAGGACCAGCTGCTTTCCTGACCACTGTACGTGGAGGCCTCCTCACTCAGTTCCCCAGTTGAGGATTCCCTCTGTGCGTCTGGCCTGGGGCCCTTAGTTACTCCAGTTCCCTTGCCCTGTCCGTGAAGTTGCCAAGCCCAGGACAGTCTGCTCTGGGGATTTCGGCCCCCTCTCTGTTGGAGTTGGGGGCAATACAGGTACTGCTTGTCTTCTCCACCCTTGCTGTGCCTGAAGATTCCTGGCTACCAGGCTGGCTCCTCCTGGGCCATCAGGATCTACAGTCACAGCCCAGGGCCATCGATCTCCGTGGTAGGCACACACAGGGCTGTTTCCGTAACACCATGGCAGGGTTGCTGGGTGGTCCTGGACCTCATAAGTAGAGTGTGGTTCTCAGGAGCCACTCCAGGATAGGAGGGGGTGGGGAGCCAGAGAGGTCATCCATCATGTTAACCACTCGGCTACCTACAGCAGCAGCCAATTTCACAGCGTGGCCCAAGCCAATGTCGGTGACTCAGCTGGCATTTCCCGGGCAGCGGGAATTATGGAGGGTTGTATATCAGGAGACAGACAGGCTGAGAAGCACGATGCAGAGGGATCGTGGTGGCCAGCCAGGTGCAGTCAGGAGGTGGAGGGAGGGGCATTAGGAGTTCAAGGTCATTCTTGGGTAAGTGGTGAGTCTGAGGACAGACCGGGCTTTTGGAGGCTAGCCGCCTGGGGTCGTCTGGAGCTGTGTGACCCTAGGCAGTTGCTTCACTTGCTCTGGACATCCTGTTTCCTGTCTCACACAGGTTATTAGAGACCTCCTTGCATGCCAGTGCGGAGAACAGCTGACACACACAGGCTCTGTGTAACTGGAGATTACTGTCCTTTGAAAACAGCAATCCTCTGTTCAGAGCCCTGGCCCGGGTCCCTCTCACCAGAGTCCTCCCGAGGCTGGCAAGGCCCCTGGCCATCTGGCTCTTCCTGTGTCTTCAACCCCATCTCTGGTTATTATTCTTGCCTGGTGCTCAGTGTACACCGCCTCCTTTGCTGTTCCCTGACCACAGTTTGCCTACTCCGGCCCCCAGGGCCTTTGCACCTGCTGCTCACCCTTGCTCTTGGAGGCTCCGACTCTGGGGATCCGTGTGACACCCCAGAGATGCCTGATCCCTGAAGTCTCTGCTCTGCTGCCCGCCAGTCTGCGGGCCAGCAGAGGATGCCTCCCTCCCCTGCACATGCTCCAGCCATGCCTCCCTCCCCTCCCTCCTCCCTACGCCCCTCTCTCCCCTCACCAAGAAAGCCAGCTTGGTTTACATATTGAGTTCTAGGCCAACCTGGGCTACATAGTGAGCCCTCGTCTCAAAAAAAGAAAATCACACAAAATAAAACCAAAAAAAGTTTAAGTGTGAGTTTAGTCAGGGGGGGCTCACATCTGGGATAGAAGGATCCAACCCAGCCTGCATGATAAGTTCCAGAGGCCCTGAGTTCAATTCCCAGCAACCACATGGTGGCTCTCAACCATCTATAATGAGATCTGGTGCCCTCTTCTGGTGTGTGGGCATACATGCAGGCAGAACACTGTATACGTAATAAATAAATAAATCTTAAAAAACAAAACAACAGCAAAACCAAACAAAAACCAATCAATGAAGCAGCTGGCTGGCTGTGGCTTGGTTGGCAGAGTGCCAGCCGAGCCGAGCGTATGCCAGGAGCTGATCCTGTAAAGTGGGTGTGATGTCACAGGCCTATGGCCCAGTGCTTCAGAAGCAGAGGCAGGAGGTCATCCTCAATGGAGAGTCTGAGACCAGGCTAGGCTGTAGCAGTTCTCAAGCCGTGGGGGTCAGACATCAGATCTGCAATCAGATATTCACATTTTAATTAATAACAGTAGCAAAATTACAGTTATAAAGTAGCAACAAAATAATTTTAGGGTTGGGGCTGTATGAGCAATTGTCTTAAAGGTCGTAGCATCAGGAAGGTTGAGAACCACTGCTGTAGATCGAGAGTTTGGGGCCAGCCTGGGCTACAGGAGACCCTATTTCAAGTAAGGAGAGAGGGCGGGGAGGGGGGGAACAGCCCCTGCTTGTCAAAGGCCAATGTCAGGGTTGGGGCTGAGAGTCACAGCAAGCTGGAAGCTTTAGCTGGGAGGAGGGAACTGGATCCCCACTCAAAAGGTGGCCCCATGTCCTTTGGGATTGGCTAACCTTTGATTGCAGGCTGAGGGGTACAGCACTATGTGGGGACTGCCTCTGTCTTTCAAGAATATATCTTTACAGCCTCAAGGATGCTGGCCGCTTGGGCTGCCCATTCCAGGGACCCCAGGATGCTGAGCTCTTCCGTTTCCTGTAGCTGGGTGACCCTGTTAGTTGGGCTGGGCAGAGGGCTGGCAAACAGGCGTGTGGATGAATGACTAACTGGAGACGAGAAGCCAGAGAACCTGGACTGGCCAATGACCCAGCGCTACAGAGCTCCTTCACTGAAACCTTCTCGAATCTTCCCTGCCTCAGGGCTTCCTCACTCTGCACAGGCAAATTGACAAGCTGGGATTAAAGTTCCCAGGCTGGCACTGACCCAAGGCGCGCAGGCTGGTGGATAAGCTCCCTGCAGGCCTCTCCACCCCTGGGTAGAACAATCAGACTGCACAGTCTGAGCGCTGCCAGCCAACGGACCAAGTCCTGGGGACTCCCTGGGTACAGGGCAAGTTCTGGGGACCC
>NC_022028.1:53302110-53304285 GCF_000317375.1 Microtus ochrogaster | reverse complement strand
CCTGACCACAGTTTGCCTACTCCGGCCCCCAGGGCCTTTGCACCTGCTGCTCACCCTTGCTCTTGGAGGCTCCGACTCTGGGGATCCGTGTGACATCCCAGAGATGCCTGATCCCTGAAGTCTCTGCTCTGCTGCCCGCCAGTCTGCCTCCCTCCCCTCCCTCCTCCCTACGCCCCTCTCTCCCCTCACCCTCTTTCTTCTTCCCAGTGCTGGCAGTGGGGGCATCCTGCACATGCTTCAGCCATGGACGCCACCCCGAGTTGTGGGTATTTCTAAGTTTTGTTTTTAATTCTTGTTTTGTTTCTTCTTTCTTCCTTCATTAGCCACTCCATATAGAGAAAAGAAAGCAACACACCTGTTTACACTAAATTAGAGGCAGACCAGGAATTCACTCTATAGACCAGGCTAGCCTTGGAGTGGCAGCCATCCTCTGCCTGCTAAGTGCTGGGGCTTCAGGCACGGCCACCCCGCCATCTGTTATTTTTATTTTGGGGTTTTGTTTTGCCTGGCTGTGTTTTTTTTTTCTCTAATCACTGTCATCTTCTAATTGATTGTATATTGTCTGTCTCAGTTGGAACCCCAGTGTCATGGGTTTCTATGTCGCCTGCTTTGGCTGCTGTGGTCCCTGAGTTTAGAACCAACCTAGCTGGTACATAAAAGGTGGTCTCTCTCTCTCTCTCTCTTTCCCTCTCTCCCCCTCCTCCTTTTTGAGGCAGAGCCTCTCTGTAGCTCTGGTTGGCCCACGACCTGCCATGTAGACCAGGTTGGCCTCGAATGCACAGACATCTCTGGCCTCTGCCTTCCAAGTGCTGGAATTAAAGATACACCCAGACAAGGTGGCCTTTAAACTTAGCTGGACAGAATGGATAGATGGGTGGGTGGCAGGTGGGTACATGAAGGGATGGATGGTTGGTGGGTAGATGGGTGGGTGGATTCTGGGTAAGTGAAATGAGAGAAATCGCCACCTGAAGTCAGGAATGGGTAGAGGAAGTGAAACTATAAGCAGGAAGGAAGCCAGAAAGGATTAACAGCTCAGGACAAGCCATACCCTTGCCGGCCCGTCTCCCCTGACTTCTCAGCTCCCTCACAGGGCTCTGCCCTGCTTACCCAGCCCTGGACATGGCAGCTCCAGCTGGGCAGAGGACCAGGCCTGGACAAAGTAGTGTTTCCTTTCGGATGGGGATACACAGCTCCTTCTGCAGCTGGAGGGCAGGGTGAACCCCACTGCTCAGGAAGTGCCTGAGCGCTTGGGTGGACCTTGGGAGTGGTTACGGGGCTGGGGTTGGGCACTCGGTGCTGGCAGCCTGACCATAGCCGGTCTGGAGGTCCTGTGCAGAGGTGGGGAGGGCAGGGCAGCTACACTGACCCCAGCCTCCCTGCCCCTTACCCCCTCAGAGCATGCCACTGAGGGCTGTCATAGGACTTTTCCTATGTCCTGATTCAGAGGGTGTCTCCTGTGGCTGACCACGTGCCACCAAGGAGCCATCGGTGTCTATAATGATGACTCTGCAGCTCTGATCTGAGCCTGAGAACAGATGTAACGTGACAGCCCCTCCCCCACGGCCCTCATCCCCCCTCCCCCACAGGGCAAGCTCGGGGCTCTCTAGTCCTCAGTCTTGGAATCTGAGTTAGGGCTGTGCTGAGCCACAGAGAGACCTGTTGGGAGATGTCAGTTGTGATGGTTTTAAAACCCAGGCCCTAAGTGGGAGACTGAGGCAGGAGGAGTCTGAGCCAGCCTGGGCTACCGAGTAAGAGTCTGTATTTAAAAACAAAAGGCAAAACTGAAACCAAAAGAAAACTCTGGCATCTTTGGCACCCGGAGAGCAGGGCTGTGATCCTATCCACACAGTGAGGGCAGAGCTTGTCTGGTGTGCGCGAAGCCCTGAGCTGAATCCACACCACTCACTGGTTGTAGTGGTGCACTGTGGTAATTCAAGCACCCAGGGAGTGAAGGCTTGAGAATCAGAAGTTCAAGGCCCGCCTGGGCTACATTTGAAATACTGTCTCAAAAACATCAACGAAGCCGGGCGGTGGTGGTGCACGCCTTTAATCCCAGCACTCAGGAGGCAGAGGCAGGTGGATTTCTGTGAGTTCGAGACCATCCTGGTCTACAAGAGCTAGTTCCAGGACAGGCTCCAAAACCACAGAGAAACCCTGTCTCGAAAAACCAAAAAA
>NC_022028.1:53298205-53298925 GCF_000317375.1 Microtus ochrogaster | reverse complement strand
AGGCCAAGTCCTGGGAACCCGCTGGGCACAGGGAAAGTTTTGGGGTCCTGCTGGGCCTGAGCTTCTGTGGTCTTCTGTGTAAACTGTTCCCTAAGGCATAGCCTCAGGGTCTGAATTGGAGAAACCCAAAAGAAATGAGGTCCCAGACCACTGTCACTCACTGTGAGACTCCAGCAGGCTGAACAGTTAACTTCTCTGGGCCAGGTTTTCCTTTGCCCACCAAAGAATCTTAATGGCGCAGACACCCAGACGCAGACTCAGGAACCCCTTGGATCTGGCCCTGGGATGGCTCTCACTGGACAGGAAACTTTTGTGTGATGCTGTGCAGGTGGACATGTGGCCTTGTTAAAACCCACAGACCTGACTAGGCAGTAAGCATTGTCGTAAACATGAGCTCCAGCTGAGTCAACCGCATTGCTTTGTTGATCATAGGGAAAGCACCAGGGGATGATACAGTAGGGGGATTGCAGGCCTGGCTATGGGAGTTCTGCATTGCAGCCCAGTCCTCCCACTTTGAGGCAGTGTGGGGCTGGGCTCCAAGTCCCTGTGTAGCCTTGAACTATGATCATCCGGCCTCCACCTCCCCAGTAGCTATCCAGTTTAGGCTGTGCTGAAGGAGTCCAGGACTTCCTCCACGCCAGACAAGCATGGTATCCACTGAAGTATGTGCCCAGCCATCACTCAGGGCTTTGGGAAAACAAAAGTATTCTAAAAGATAAA
>NC_022028.1:53295532-53298105 GCF_000317375.1 Microtus ochrogaster | reverse complement strand
CAAAAAAAAAAAAAAAAAACCAAAAACATCAACGAAGTCCAGACGCCATGAGCATTTGAAGTTTCAGAGCTAAACAATGGCTCTAGGCTTCCATCATGGCCTCCAGCCTAGAACAGAACCACCAGCCAGCTGCAGGCAGAGCCACGGTGCACACCATCCCAAACGTCCCTGTGGGCCAGGTTCTGGCCCTCATGGGCTGCTGACCATGTGACATGAGACCCCCAGCAAGAAGCACCTCACAGGCCCTTTCAGCGTTCCCAATCTACAGCAGTTGTGCTAAATGAGGGTTTCACGCCGTTAAGTCTCGCCTGTTTGTTATGCAGCAATTGCCATGGGAACATTGCCCCGAAGCCCCCAAGTTGTCCTGTGTGCTCTGGCCACCCCGTCTCCCAGGTGAAACCACGCCTGTGCTTTGAAAACGCAGGCAGGGAGCTGGTGGGCAGCTCCCGTGAGAGCAGAATGTTCTGGGCTCACCCTGATGCTAAACCATTTTGGAACCAGCAACTGTGGCATCCAAGAGAGGGCCTGCCCCTCAGAGGGCATTGCAAGCACAGCATTCTCTCTGTCTCTGTCTCTGTCTCTCTCTGTATGTGTGTGTGTGTGGGGGGGTGTGTTTTGGTTTTTCGAGACAGGGTTTCTCTGTGTAGCCCTGTAACTTGCTTTGTTGACCAGGCTGGCCTTGAACTCTGAGATCCCTCTGCCTCTGCCTCCCAAGTGCTGGGATTAAAGGCTGCGCCACCACCGCCTGGCAGCGTTCTCATTCTTACGTTGGTCTCTTCCCCATCTGTGTAGTCGTTTGTGAAGGCTCTTGTAACTGCCTGTCAGGTGGGCTTTGCTCTGGCTGTGGCGCGGTGACTGGGCACGACCACAGTTCACGTTCCAGGGAGTGGCTTCAGAAGCAGCCTCAGGCAGTGGCTAACCAGGAGGTGGTGATGCGTCCAGGCTGACTGCAGATCATGAGGTTAGCGGCTATGAGCAAGCTCTTGAGGTCTATCATAGTGAAGCCTTAGACGGCGTGGCGTCTCTCCCTTCCTGGTGTAAATTTCTTTGTGTATGTGTGTCCTTCATTCTTGAGACAGGATCTCATGCTGCCCAGGTTGGTCTTAAATTTCCTACGTAGCCAAGTGTGATCTTGACCTTTTGATCCCCCTGCTTCTACCTCCGGAGTGCTGGAATTAGTGTGTCTGTCAACACACCTGGATTGTGTGCTGCTAGGGGTCTGGAAAAGCTAGAAGTTGCAGCTGTCACGTCCCAAGTTTGAGGTTTTGCATAGGCAGCCTGCATGTCCCCTTTTGAAAGTGCTCCACCATTGCAGTCCATGTGCCTCTCTTTACCAGGAAGTCCTTCCTGTTGTCTGACCCCTTCTGCTGCTATGCTCTCTCTGTCCATGGGGACAGAGCTGCTGTCATGGATTCTGGAGTCCCGTGGAACCAGGGCAGGTGCAGAGGGCCAGAGCTAAGGACAGAGGAAACTGGCTGGGCCCCATGGGAAGCTGGAGCCAAAGCAGTGCCCGCTGCTGTGGGAGGAGGCTGGGGACACAGATCTTGATGGGGTCCATGTCCTGATTTGGGGGTCCTCTCAGCCACCATGAGGACAAATGAGTGGTCTCTGCCAGCTGCCCTACCTGTCTGGGCATCCCTAGCTTGTGGATTCTCCCTGATTGGAGCATACGATTCTTTGGTGCACAGGAAGGTTCAGGCGGGTCTGAGTCTGGGCTCCAGACCTGCCATCTGTGACATTTCCCCCACTGCACGTCTTCCAAAGAGGTGAGGGACGCCCCCCTCGCTTCACCATGGTAACAGCAAGGTCAAGAGGTCATGCGATCAGCTTTGTATGGGCAACAGCCATGTTTGGAACGGGATGCCCACTAGGGGCAGGACACCTGCAAGTAAGTTTCCCTGTCTGTAAATGGGCCCAGCTAAACCAGGTGTGTTGGCCCAGGTCTTTAATCCCAGCATTTGGAAGGCAGAGGCAGGCGGTTCATTGTTAGTTTAAAGCCAGCTTGGTTTACATATTGAGTTCTAGGCCAACCTGGGCTACATAGTGAGCCCTCGTCTCAAAAAAAGAAAATCACACAAAATAAAACCAAAAAAAGTTTAAGTGTGAGTTTAGTCAGGGGGGGCTCACATCTGGGATAGAAGGATCCAACCCAGCCTGCATGATAAGTTCCAGAGGCCCTGAGTTCAATTCCCAGCAACCACATGGTGGCTCTCAACCATCTATAATGAGATCTGGTGCCCTCTTCTGGTGTGTGGGCATACATGCAGGCAGAACACTGTATACGTAATAAATAAATAAATCTTAAAAAACAAAACAACAGCAAAACCAAACAAAAACCAATCAATGAAGCAGCTGGCTGGCTGTGGCTTGGTTGGCAGAGTGCCAGCCGAGCCGAGCGTATGCCAGGAGCTGATCCTGTAAAGTGGGTGTGATGTCACAGGCCTATGGCCCAGTGCTTCAGAAGCAGAGGCAGGAGGTCATCCTCAATGGAGAGTCTGAGACCAGGCTAGGCTGTAGCAGTTCTCAAGCCGTGGGGGTCAGACATCAGATCTGCAATCAGATATTCACATTTT
>NC_022028.1:53285160-53292417 GCF_000317375.1 Microtus ochrogaster | reverse complement strand
ATCCGCCTGCCTCTGCCTCCCAAATGCTGGGATTAAAGTTGTGCCAACCACCACCCAGCCTGTCATTTTTTTCTTTTATTTTTGTTTGAAGCAGAATCTCAGCCAGGCATAGTAGCATATGGCTTTAATCCCAGCACTTGGGAGGTAGAGACAAGTAGATCTCTGTGAGTTCGAGGCCAGCCTGGTCCACATAGTGAGTTCCAGAACAGCCAGGGCTACACGGTGAGACCCTCCTACTGAGAACAAAACCAGGATCTCACGTAGCCCGGCTGTGGAGAATCATCTTATCAGGTGTGTCCTGAACTCTGATCCTGTGCTCTGTCCCAAGTTCTTACTTTGCATGTGTGAGCTGCCTTGTACTGCCCACATCTCTTTCTTAAAAATGATTTATGTTTGTTTCATGTGTATGAGTGTTTGCTTGTATGCGCAGCTAGCTGTGTACCAGGAGCATGCAGTGCCCTCTGAGGCCAGAAGAGGGCGTTAGACACCCCCCACCCCCTGGAACTGGAGTTATAGGCAGCTGAGTCAGTCACCATGGCGGTGCTGGGAACCAAAAGCCAAGTCCTCTGCAAGTTCAGCCAAGGATCTTAAGGGCTGAGCCCTCTTCCGGCCCCCAGGCCTGACCCACGCAGCCTCTCAACTCTGCCCTTGACTAAGGCAGCTGCAGTGGTCTCTCCTTTCTGATATATATTTTCTCCTTTGTGTCTTTCTGTCGCAGGATTTTTGAACATCCCATTTCCTGTGTCCGGCTTGTCAGTTAAAGCATCACCTTCTCCGGGATGTCCTCCGCCTCCCCCTACCCGTCCCCTAGGACCCAGCCTCTCCCGTGTCACCACCACCACCCACACTTCCACAGCGCACGTAAACCTGCGTATAATTCAGAGGGGTGACCTGGATCTGCACTGGAACCCCAGTTCCAAGAGGGCAGGGTGTGTGCTCTAGGCGCTCCCTGCACTCTGGCACTTGCTGGAGCGGCCAGCACCACACATTACAGCCCCCCCCCCCAGCCCCATAGTCCAAAGCTGTGTTTTCACACAGAGAGTCTTCAGGCCTGAGGTTGGGCAAGGCCGCTCATGGCTCAGCATCCCAGCCCCCTGGAGACCTTACAAGCTCCTGGTGTCTGACTGGGGTCAGGGCTGCACTTCATCAGACCTGCAGGCCTGGGAGCTGAGTGGGCTGTGGGAGGAAGAGGCCGGCTGCTCTCCATCTGGCCACTGGCCTCCCCCGCTACCCCAGGACAAGAGCCCCAGTGTTTGCTCAGCTCTGGGACAAACAGCAGGCCTTTCTCTCCTTTCTCGTCAGAGTGCCTGGACTGTGACCCCTTCCTGCCCCCTCAGGGGGGCATGGCACACCCTCCTCTTGACCCCCTGCCTGATGAAGGATCTAGAAACAGGCCAGCCAACTTGGGGTGGGAGAGGACCTGTTGAGTGGATGCACACGTGTTTAGCAGTTTTCAGTTCATGCCAGGCAGTCTGGACAAGACTGGCTCGAACGAACACTTCCTTCCTGCCAAGGTAGGTGTGGGTGCAGCTGGAGACAGAGCCAATCCCAGGTAGACTTGGCGTCGGTGTTTTGCCCCCTGTCAATCAAGGCCTACTCCCTGCCTGGCCAGGCCCTGGGAAGTTTTCCAGGCAGCTTTCCTTCAGTACAAATTTCTGAGGCCTAGGATCCGCGTCTTCCTCCTTCTCTGACTCCTCCTTGGCTGTTACGCAGAGACCAGGACACACCCTGGTGTGCGCACGGGTGCACAGTGTGTTTCCCCTCCCCCTGGGAACTCCTTTAAGTCCATCTGTTTAAGGGTGGCCTGAACAGCATCGTCTCCACTCCCTAACTGAGACACCTCACCTTCACAGCTCAGCCTAGGTCCCGGAACGTCCTAGCCCTGTGAAGCCATGTCCCCCGGACTTATTCAACAATCCAGGGGATGTGGGGCCAGGTTTGTGGAGCTCTTGATAACATTTATGTCCTTAGAAGCCCAATCCTTGGTTATTCATCCAACCCGAATTCCATGGTTAGACTGTCTTTATGTGTGCATGTTTGTGCATGAGTGTGCGAGTGTGTGCATGCGTGTGCGAGATGTGTGTGCATGCGTGTGCGAGTGTGTATATTTGTGCGCATGTGCATGCAAGAGGCCCAGAGGTGGATGTCCAGCATCTTTATCGCTCCCCACCTTGTATTTGGAGACTGGTCCTCTCCTGGAATATTGAGGCGCTGGTTCAGCTAGATTGCCTGGCGGACCCTCCTATCGCCCACGACCATGCCTAACTTTAGGCAGGTGCTGGAACTTAGTGTGCCCTTTACTCTCTGAGCCAACTCCTTGGTCCCTCCATTGCCATTTCTTCTGGTTTTGATTTTTTTTTTTTTTTTTTTTTTGTTTTTTTTTTTTTTTTTTTTTTTTTTTTGGTTTTTCAAGACAGGGTTTCTCTGTGGTTTTGGAGCCTGTCCTGGAACTAGCTCTTGTAGACCAGGCTGGTCTCGAACTCACAGAGATCCTCCTGCCTCTGCCTCCCAAGTGCTGGGATTAAAGGCGTGCGCCACCACCGCCTGGCCTGGTTTTGATTTTTTGAGACAAGATCTTGCCCTGGCCTGCAATTAAGTAGCTAATTTTATTTGTCTGTTTTCCTGTGTATGTATGTGTGGGCACGAGTGTGTCATGGTGAGTCTGTGGCGATCAGAGGATGACTTACGGGGGTCGGTTCTCCTTCCGTGTGGGTTCTGGGGCCTGCACTTAGGTTGGCAGGCTTGGCAAGACATCTTGCAGACTCCTTGCTTCTTTGAGCCAGGGTCTTGGTGCGTTGCCCAGGCTGGCCTCCATCTTGCGGTTCCTCTGCTTCCCACTGCTGTGATTACAGGTGTGTGCCACCACGCCCAGCCGAGAGTGCTCCACAGAACGATCCCTTTCCCTAGAAGCTACCTGGCTCCCCAGACCCACTGCCCCCTCACCCCCTCACATGCGCTTGCTCTGAACCACCCCGCTGGCTGTGCTCTAGGGTCTGAGTTACCCAGCTCCCCTTTGGCAGTTTGTGCTAGGGGGAGGCCCTGATAGGGGGACCAGGGCTGGAAGAGAAAGATGTGGGGGTGTTTGTTCTCTCTGCCACACCCGGGTTGGCCACGGCGAGCCTGGCAATTGGGAGCCTCCTCCTAGGGAGGAGGACAGCCCTTCGCAGTGGTCAGCTCCAGGCCGTCTCACCGTCTTGGTTTCTCCTTCACCCTGCCGGTGCTTCTGCAGGCCTGTCCAGCCTTAACCTCTCTTGAATCATCCTGGGCACGTGTGGCTGCTTTGTGCCGGTGTCTGACTGGCGCCACTCTGTTTTGTTTTTTCAGGGACACTAAGGCATGGGAAAGGCTTCTCTCTGCGTCATGGCGTGACTGGAGAGGAGCTTCCATGATCCGACGCCGGGCTTTGCTCTCACTGTGTCTGAGACGGGAGCTGTAGCAGAAGGCCTGAGGATAGAGGCCGTCTAATTTGGGGGCTCCAGACCAGAGTCTATGTTCTGAGAGGCCCCATTTGGAGGTGGCAGGGGAGGACCCTTGGTCTCTTTTATCTCCCGTGTTACTGGAACCATAGCTTGTGGTCCAATCTTCTGGCTGTTTTCCCACTCCGCTCCCTTTGTATGCCATAGGAGGTCACCCAATGTCTGGAAGAAACAGAAAACTCCAATGAGGGTGTTGGGTGAAGGAAAACGCAAGCCCTGTCTCAGCTCTAGGCTTTCCAAGACACTGAGCGTGGATTTCCTTGTGTGGGTAAGGGCAAGAGTGAGCGCCCTGAGCAAGGGAGCATGAAGGCTCCTGGGATCTAGGCTGAGGGGCTTCCTGCTGTGGGTGGGGTGCCCCACCAGGGCAGCTGATGACATGGGGAAGGAATTCTCTGGGAACCCAGCGGGCCTGGACTGGCACCCCACCCACGGGGGTGACCCAGCGGCTGGCTGCCACATTGAGTCAGCGGTGGCTGAGCCCCGCCCCATTCTGGTTCCACCCATCCTGGGCCCGCCCCCTCCAGGTTTCTTTCCGCTCCTGATCCTGCTGTGTCTTGAAGTAAGGGGTAAAGGAGACCCTCATCTTCTGTCCCCAAACATGAGACAATCAGAGGGCCAGTGAGGGCCAGGCCAGGCCATGGTGACACCTGCGGTGCTGACTTGAAACCGGTTTACCAGGAGGACCCTGGATCCCGGAGGGTTCTGTACCTTTTACAACTCAGGGAGCTGGGTCAGGTCTCCAGGACTGTGTGTGGGTTGTGGGGGGACACTGGTGCAGGAAACTTGGGTTCCAGGCTGTGCCCCATACCACAGTCCTTTTCGGAATCCAGGGAAAAGTCTGAGCCCCACCCCCTTCCTCCTAGGCCCCCCTCTTCTCAGCCTGGATGGGAAGCGGAGGTCTGCAGGGTCTGCCTGTGGGCACTCTGAGCTTTGCTGTGATTTCTGAATGCTTTCATCCTTCGACTAGGGCTCCAGACTCCCATTGTCTGAAATTAAAGAGACGAAGAAAGGAAGACAACGTGAAATGGCTGGACTTGGGAACGTGGGCCCACTGTCCCAGCAGCTTCAGAAGCTGATGCAAGAGGATCACAAGTTCAAGTCCGCCTGGGCTACAGACCAGGGTTTAGGTTAGCCTGGGCAATACCACTGAGATCCCGTCTCTCTCTCAATAGAAAGTTTAAAAAGATGGCCAGGGTGTGGCACAGCGCTAGAACATTTGTCCAGCATGCACGAGGTCGCGGTTTTGATCCTCAGTATAAAGTCTGGCTTCTGGGAATTCCACTTGGAACCTGGTGCCATCCTCCACCCCCTTCGCTTGCTCTCTGGGAGATGGGACCATCAGGTGCTAGGAGACACCCAGCCGTTGAGGTTGGGCCCTGGGCAAGCTGACCCGCCTTGGGGCCAGGGTCTGAGGTTGGTCCTATCTTGATGGCCACTCAGGAGAGTTGAGTTCCTTCACATTTTTTCCTGTTCCTTAGGCATCTTCTGCAGCCCCACGGGGGATCTCACACCAGGTCAAGCTGGGGCTCCCAGCTCACTGGGGGTTTGGTTTCTGGGTTAATTTTTTTTAAGATTTTATTTATCACATATACAATACAGTGTTCTGCCTCCATGTATGCCTGCATGCCAGAAGAGGGCACCAGATCTCATTTTAGATGGTTGTGAGCCACCATGTGGTTGCTGGGAATTGAACTCAGGACCTCTGGAAGAACAGTCAGTGTCCTTAACCTCTGAGCCATCTCTCCAGCCCCTCTGGGTTAATTTGTATCCTTTCCAGTTCACTGGAATTCATTCCACCTTTCCGTGGGTCCGTCCTGAGGACACAGAGTGAGGTAGACACAGCCTGCTCCATCAGGGCCTCACAGTCCACGGTGGGAAGCAGAGAGGGCACAGAGCTACAGCCCACGGGCTCTCTGATGGCAGGAGAGTGAAGACTGTATGGTAAAAACAGGGCCAATCGCAAGCGCCAGTAAGGGCGTCCCCTCAGCAGGCACAGCCCTTCACGGCCAGCCAGGAGCATCTCCTAGGACCCCATGATGCCGTAATCGATTAAAGTGAATCTCCTTTTTGTCATCTTTGTTGTAGAATATCAGTTTATGCTGTGCTACGTTTGTTTACGCTTTGGAACATTTGTTTAACAACGGAAAGATGTGTTGCTTTTGTTTACGTTGCATTTGTTTAACTCTGCGAAGCTGTGTTACTGTGTCTGCTAACACACCTGATGGTCCTAATAAGAGCTGAGCGGCCAAAAGCGAGGCAGGAGCAAGGGTAGGCGGGGCTGGCAGGCAGAGAGGATAAAAAGGAGGAGAACGCTTCGGAAGAGCAAGAACAAGGAGAGGAGGACACCGGGGGTCAGCTGCACAGCCGGCAACAGTGAGAACGCAGGTAAGGTACACAGAAATAAAGACGAAAGCCCAGAGGTAGATGGGATAATTTAAGAAACCCTGGCTAGGAATAAGCCAAGCTAAGGCCGGGCATTTATAAGTAAGAATAAGATTCCCTGTGTGATTTATTTGGGAGCTGAGTGGCGCCCCCCCCAAAAAAAAAAAGCCAAAAGAGTAAAATAGCCAACAGTATTTTGGCATTCCAGCTTGGGGCTGGAGTAAAAAAAAAAAAAATTCCAACAACCGACACTGCTTTCTCTCTCAATGTTTTTAGATTTGTTTAGTATGAGTGATGTATGTGCACCATATGCATGCCTGATTCCCGAGAAGGTCAGAAGATGGCACCAGATCCCCAAACTAGAGTTACGGATGGTTGATGCTATGTAGGACTGTCCTCCAAGCCGGGCCACCGCCATGGTGGAGAGTTCAGCTGGGCGTGTTGACTCTTTACTCTGGTGAGGAGGGCCCGGGGACCCTAGTACCCAGCTGCCCTTACCAATTAGACGCGTGCAGTTTCTACCCTAATTGCCTGTGGTCTTGGTGGAGGCCAGTGGTTCTCAGTCTTCCTGATGCTGCGACCCTTCAATACCGTTTCTCTTGTTGTGGTGACCCCCTCCCAACCATACACTTACGTTGGTAGCTACTTCATAATTTTGCTTCCGTTATGAGTTGTAATGTAAATATCAGATATGCAGGATATCTGGTGTGGGGTTGTGACCCACAGGTTGAGAACCGCTGATCTATCCCTGGGAGGCTATCAACCCTGCCGTGTCCAGACCTCCTACAGCTGCTCTAAGGTCAGCCATGCTCTGTCCGTAAGCCTGATAAACTCCCTGGGTGAACTCTGGAGGACCGGCAGCTCATTTTGTCTTTGGGGGCCTTAGGAAGAGGGGTAGAGCCACCACGTGACTACATGGGTTCTCTGTAAAAGCAACAAGTCCTCTTTTTTTTGAGTTGGGATCTCACTGTGCAGCCCTGGCTGCTCTGGAACTCTTCTTGTAGACCAGGCTGGTTTTGAACTCAGAGCCCTCTGACTTTCCAATGCTGGGCTTGGTGGAGGTGGATGCCACGTGGTTTTCCTCGACGCTTGCCTTTCCCTCTTAGGACAGCGTCCCTGGTAGCTGATCCTCCTGCCTCTACCCACATGGTGTTGAGATTACACCATGGCTGACTGCAGAGCAGGGGATGGACCCGGGGCTTCAGGCCTGCTAGGCCAAGCACTCTATTGGTTGAGCCACATCCCAGACCCAGTCCTGGACTCTGGGCTGGGTCACAGCGCGCTTCCTCCTTAAGGCAAGCCTGGTCTCTGTAGAGGACGCAAGACTGGGAGGGAGAGACAGTCGGGGGTTGAGGGTCTGGCCACCGGGCTGGTTCTGCACTGGGGAGGGAGAGACAGT
>NC_022028.1:53276456-53284616 GCF_000317375.1 Microtus ochrogaster | reverse complement strand
GACTGGCCCGAGCCCTGGGGTGCTCCTGTAGAATTCCTAGGAGCTGGACTGTAGGCATGGTAGGAGGCTGGCAGCCCATCTCCTCCTTAGACCTCCCAGCGGGGTGGGCGGGGTGGCGAGGAGTGCTCCCTGGCCATGTTTTTCAGGTTGATGGAGACCTGGAGGCCAACGTGGAGGCACGTCCTCTGCCTGCTCTGAGACAGTGATGGAGCTGTAGTGACATCTTTCGGAGTCTCCAGAGGACCAGGCAGAGGAGATGGGAGTCTGGAGTTGTCGCCAGAGAGCCAGTGTTCAACCATGGCTTTTCATACTCATGGCTCAGGGAAGGAGAAAAAGGTGGGCTTGATCAGATGGGGAGCAGAGGCCCTGCACATAGTAGGAGTCTTAATGTTCATCTATGGTTGTGAAGAGAATCCACAACCAAGGCAACATTATAAAAGAAAGCATTCAATCGAGGGCTTACGGTGACAGGGTGGGGAACATGGCGGCAGGCATGGCAGGCATGGTGCTGGAGAAGAGCTTGAAGGACTCCATCCTGAGCCAGAGACAGACAGACACAGACGGGCCTGGCTTGAGCTTCTGAAGCACCAAAGCCCACCCCCAGTGACATACTCTCTCCAACAAGGCCACACCTCCTAATCCTCCTCCTTCTAATCCTACCAAAGAGTTCACTCTGGGTGACTAAGTATTCAAATAGCCTACGGGGCGATTTTTTTAAATTTATTTATTTATTTATTTTTTTTGCTAGATAGGGTTTCTCTGTGTAACCCTGGCTGTCCTGGAAGTAGCTTTGTAGACCAGGCTGGCATCAAACTCCAAGATCTGCCTGCCTCTGCCTCCTGAGTACCAAGACTAAAGGCATGAGCCAGCACCGCCCTATGGGGTCATTCTTTTTTTTTTCCTGACACAGGGTTTCTCTGTGAAGCCCTGTCTGTCCTGGAATTCACTCTGTATGCCAGGCTGGTCTTGAACTCACAGAGATCTGTCTTCCTCTGCTTCTGGAGTATTAGGAATAAGGGTGTGTACTGCCCACTGCCACGGCTGCCTCCACCACCACCACCAGGCTATGGGTCCATTCTCATTCAAAGAACCACAGTAGGAATCCAACAGATGCTTCTGGAAGGGATGTATATCTTCCCTCTGGAACCCCAGGGAAGAGTGTGAGCTAAGAGGAGCCATCCCAGGGGCTGGTCCCTCCCATCTGTCACAGTCTGAGAAACCAGAAGCCCTGGCTATACCAGACACTGCTGAGTACTGGGTCTTAGCTTTGATTCCAGTTCCAGAAACCTGTTTTGTGTTTGGGCTGTTTGGTGTTTCTCTGACCTGTGGTCATCTTTTTGGGAAAGTCCATTAGATAATATTTTTTTCCAAACTAGCTTACAACTTATTTGACGCATGTGCCATATAGTTTTTTTTGACAACTTGACACAGCCAGGGTCATGTGGGAATGGAACCCTGAGTTGAGAAAATGCCTTCATCAGATGGGCCTACGGGACACTCTCTTTATTAGTGATCGATGTGAGAGGGCCCAGGCTACTGTGGGCAGTGCCACCCTTGGGCCGATGGGCCTGGGTTATAAGGAAGCAGTATGGGAGAGGCAGTGGGCAGCTTTCCTCCATGGCCGCTGCTTCAGCTCCTGCTTTAGCTTTCCACTAGGACCGAGGGTGACCTGTAAGCCAGATAAATACCTCCAAACTCCCCGAGTTTATCACAGCAACAGAAAGCAAACTAGAAGCTGGGCATGGTGGCGCACGCCTTTAATCCCAGCACTCGGGAGGCAGAGGCAGGTGGATCTCTGTGAGTGTGAGGCCAGCCTGGTCTACAAGAGCTAGTTCCAGGACAGGCTCCAAAGATACAGAGAAAGCCTGGATCGGTAAAACAAGCAAACGAGAGCAATATGCTTGGGAATGAAGCACAGCTGCCTTGCATCGCTGAAGCCCTGGGTCCGGTTCCCATCAAGGCATAAACTGAGCCTGGAGGTCGGTGCAGGAATACCAGAGCCGGAGACCAGCCTTCGCTACTGAGACCTTGAATTTTGTTTTCTTAAAGCAACCTAGTAGGTTAGGGCAAACATTCAAACTATTGTTTGTAAAAATATTGTTTCAGATGTACCTGGATGAAGGCAGCAGATCTAGGTCAGAGGCAACTCTAATGGGACTGTGGGCGCTAGTGAACCGGGACTCAGAAATCCTAGAGGGGGTGCCCTGTTCAAGTTCTTGGGGTTTTTATAAACTATTTATTTTATGTATATGGGTGTTTTGCTTGCATGCGCGTCTTGTACCAGGAGTGTTCCTGGTGCCTGCTGAGGTCCGAAAAGGGTGTCAGATCTCCTGGAACTGGGGTTACAGACAGTTGTGAGCCGCCATGTGATTACTGGGAACCCAACCCTCGTCCTCTGCATGTGCTCTTAACCGGGGGAGCCCTCTCTACAGGCCGTTTTTGTTTTTTTGAATCATAGTCTCAAGTGGCCCAGGTAGCCTCGAACTTACTATGTGGTCATGAATTTCTGGTCCTCCGGCCTCTTCTTCCCCAACCACTATTATCAGCTCTAAACGTCCTGCTAAAAATCTCACGGCCGCTCTAGGAGGCTCTGTCCAGATCAGCAGCTGTCTCACGGCTGGCGGCTGTCTCCACCCCTCCTGAGTCTCTTCCTGCTTCTGTCTCGAGTCCCCTCCTTCTTTCCTCCCAACGCCCCCACTCCCGCCCCTCAGGAAATACGGGGTGGTGGTGGGGGGGAGAGGGAGCAAACGTGACTGAAGTGGGGTGGCCGGGGGCACTCCCATCTTAGGAGTTAATACGAAAGGTTCAGAAGCAAACGCCCAGCTTCCGCGGGCGCAGAACAGAAAGTAGGCGACTTGGGGATGAGTTTGAGGGCTGAACTTTGAGCAAGGGCCTGGCGCGCTGCCCCAGCCAGCGGGCTGCGGGAACTTGTTTCTGTGGGCGCGGGGGTGCACTATTAACTGGAAGAGATAATGTTCTCCCCCTCCCACTATTATTTAAAAAAAAGACAGGAGTCAAGAGAAATTGGAGCCAATTCTTCCCCTGGAGAGGGGAACTGATTCGGAAGCTGAATCTCTTTGTACACAGGAATGCGGGGAGACAGAATGAGAGAAAAAAACAAAACAAAACAAAACCCAACAACAACAAAAATAAAACCCACCCCCTTGGTTCATTTCCCCTCCAAGTCCAAACACTTTCTATTGTGCAATGAAGGCTTTTCGTGTTGAGAGAAATGAATCCTGATTTGCAACGCTAAGGGCTTGAGCGTGCGTCCAGGCTCAAGACGGCTCTCAGCTGGGTGCGGTTGCCGCAGGGTGACCGTGGCCAAGTTCCCGGTGTGCTCCACCGCGTGGGCCACGGGAGAGGCGCTCTGGGGATCTCCGAGGGTGGGGAGCCGCGAAGTGCAGCGCGGTGCGGGCGGACAGCCGTCTAGGAAGCACACTAGATCCCGGGGTCCTCAGGCAGTGCGCGGGACGCTTTTGGGGACCAAGGCGCGCGCGCGCAGGCTGTCGGGGAGGCAAAGCCCCAGGGGCGGGTGCACGTGGGAGCCGCAGCGGGGGCGGGCCGGGGTGTGGCCTCCCCGCCTCCCGGGCGGGATTTGCATGTGTGTGGCGGCCCCAGACTTCCTGCTCCTTCCCAGCTGCAGGTACGCGCGGGCCGGGCCGGGTTGGAGGGCTCCGGGCGCTCAGAGACGCGGGCACCTCCTCACCCGGACCCGGGCCGCACCGCGCCTCCTCCCGCTCCGGTGGCCGCCAGCCTGCCCCGGCCGCCCCGATCGTCCGGGTCGCCGGGCTGCGAGGTGGCACTGCACCCCTCTCCGCCCAGCGCGCTGCAGTCCTCTGCGCCGAGCCTGGCAGCTCTCTCGTGTGCAACCTTGCCGCCTCGAGCCCCGGAGGGCCGAAGCCATGAACGAAATGTCTAGCTTTCTTCACATCGGGGACATAGTGTCTCTGTACGCCGAGGGCTCAGTCAATGGCTTCATCAGCACTTTGGGGTGAGTGAGCCTAGGGCAAAGAGGGGGGCGTCGGGGCCACTGTACCAGCTGCGTGTCTCCTGATGCCCAGTTCCTGCCCCTCGATGGTGGGCTTGGGCGCCCCAGACTCCAGAAGCGAAGGGACGCTGGCCTCCCTCTCTTAGAGAAAGGAAGTGCGCTGTTTGCTCAGGTAGCAATCTGGCGCCCTAGGGAGTTCTCAGTAGGCATCAGGGCCCACTAAGCCCGCCACTTCTGGCACACTTCTTTTCTTTACTGGTGACCGAGGGATTTGAACTTCCTCGGCAAGTGGTCCCGGGGAGGTGCAGGTGGCAGGTGTCTGGGGCCTGAGTTGGAGAGGGCCTGGGTGTGCTTGGTTGGGATTGGGGGTGGGGTGCAAGGGTTGCTTCAGGCTGGAGCCTGGCACTCACCTCTATGGCCCCATCCTGAATCGGTTTTTGATGGGTAGCACCTTCTGACTCTCCTTGTGCCCCATCCCTGCTTTCGTAGGAGTGTTTTCTTTACCCTCCCGGTCCAGGCAACCCAGGTCTTGGCCAGCTGGCCCCCTCTTCCCCCCCTTCTCCCCGTCAATTTCCTGTGCAGCAACTCTGGCGCCCCTGGTCCCAGGTTCTCTAGAGCGCTTTGCAAACATTAATTAATTCTGGCTGCCACCCCCCAGGGTCTGCGCTGGGTAAGCAGGGAATCGATTCCATCCCAGACTGGGGCCAGGCCTGTGAGCTGGGAGAGTTGGGAGAGCCCCTGGGCACCTTGCTGCTGGAGGCGTGGAGGGGACTGCAGGCCGGGGTCTAGTTCTTTTGCCCATTTTCAGTGCTCACGCTGAGTGTGTGGGGAGAATGTTCTGTGGTCTCATCTTTCCCAGCAACACCCAGCTGCCCAGAGGGTGACTCCTCTGGGGGGGCTTTAGAAGTGTGTGTGTGGGGGGGTGATTAGCCTCAATCCGAGGTTAGCCCTACACTGGTCTAGCAGGTGGGAAGCTCCCTGCTCACTGGGCTTCTCCACTTCGTGGTTGGAATTCAGTGTGCTGCAGGGAGGAGAAACCACAAGGGCCTCTCTGCCAGAGGAGGCCGAGATGGGAGTTCCAGCATTCCTGTTCCTTCCCAGCATTCTTCAGGCTCTCCTACACACCTCCTGGGTCAGCCGTAGATTCCTGCACACACCTCCCCATCAGCGTTCTCTTCTGAAGTTACCGGGAGAGGAGTTGTGGCGCCACATCTGGCCAGCATCTTTGTGGGCCTGGCTCAAAGCACTGCCAGGGCCCTGGGGGGGGGGGTGGGGAGAGGTCCACAGTCAGCATTTCATATCTGTGGGACAGGGCGTGTGTGTGCGGAGGTGTGAAGCCAGAGTAGGGACCCCCCCTTCCCCCCGAACTCTGCAGCATTTTGCAAAAATAGCTATTTCTTTTACTGATGTGTCTGGCTCAGGACTGAGCACTGGGTGGACCGGCCTTAAAGCATCTTGAAGATTAACGGAGCCAAGGGAAGGGTCTAAGCTCCCTTTCCCACCCTCAGACTGTCTCCCTCATTTGGGAGTCCCTCTGTATGCTCGCTCTTTCTTTTATTTCATTTGATGTGTATGGGTGTTTTGCTTATATGTATGTCTATGTACCATGTGGCTGCTTGGTGGCTGTGGAGGCCAGAAGAGAGTGTCAGATCCTCTGGGACTGGGGTTGCACATGGGTGTGAGCCATTTTGTGGGTGCTGGGGATGAACCCAGGTCCGCTGCCAGAGAGGCTGGTCTCTTAAGCTCTGAGCCATGCCTTCAGTCTCTGCTCCCATTTCAGGGCACTTTCTTCCCACCAGCCCTTCCTGCCCCAGAAGCTGTTACCTTTAGTCTACCTGGACCTCAGGGACATCTGAGAGCCTTGACCCCAGGGTGCTGCTTCCTATGCAACTCCCCCCAGAAGATGGACAAATGCCTTCCTAGCCTGGCCTGGTGTTCAGGCCTAAGCCTAATCTGCGCTCACCTGGCCAGAAGTTCAGGTGCATTTCCTGGAACCGCCCCCTGGTCTCTTTACCTTTGCTCCAGTGTGCCTGCCACCTGAGTAAATCTGTCCCACCCTTGAGACCTAACCCAAAGTGGCCTCTTTTGAAAGAGCTGAGACCCCACCTTCTAGGGCAAAATTAACCCTGTTTTTTTCCTGTGACATTTTCAAACTGTTCCTTAGTGAGAATCAGGCCCCCATAGGCCCCCCCGAAGGCCTGGCTAATGCTTGCAGGGCAGGGTGGGCCCTGGCAGTGCCATCCCAGAGGCTGCACCATGCCGGTGACCTGTGAAGAAGGGAGCCGGGCTTACAGCTGATGGAGACTTTGCAATGGAGAATGAGCTAAAGCTCTCACTGCACCCAAAGCGGACTCTCCAGTCCCAGGCCGCAGCATCCCAGGAACTGCACAGTCCTGTGGAGTGGGGTCTGTAATCCCAGCACCTGGGAAGTGGTAGCAGGGAGATGGTGAATTGAAAGATAGCCTCTGCTATATAAGGAGCTGAAGGCTAGCCTGGGCTATAAAGAGCTTGTCTTTAAAAAAGCAAGCAAACAAACAGAAACAGAGCAGCAATCTAAAAGGTGGAACTTAGTAGACAGACTCTGAGAGCCTGCACGTTCAGTCTGACTAAACCAGGATCTCCATGCTTTTGGTGCCTTTTCCACAGTGCTGGAATGTGGATCCTGGTCTGAGGCATGCTGGGTGTGCCTGCCGGTCTCAGGCCTGCTAACTGCACGTGCTAGGTGCGTTTGTCAGGCAGGGCCCATGCTCTGCCACCGAGCTGTACCTTGGGCTTCAATACTGCATTTTAATTACATCCCCAGGGCTAGAAGAGGCTCCCAGAGGCTCTCTCTCACTCAGGGTCTCTCTGCCTCCATCCTTAACTCCGGTCCTGTAGTCTTTCCCAAGGCTGTCGGTGCCCAGGGTCTTAAACCCCTGGGACTGGTGTGACGGAGCTCCTGGCCTCTCTCAGTGCCCGGTGTCTGGCTTTCTGTTAGAGTCTGCGGAATGAGTTTGTTGAAGACAGGCAGCCCTGGCTGGGGAGGTGGGGGGGTGGGGAGCTCTGGTTGAGGGTACAGCATGGGGTTTGGGCCTGAGCACTCCAGATAGCCCGTTCAAACCTCTTGGTAATTAGAGGTCCCATGAAGATTGTATATTAACTGGGTTGGGAGGCTGGGAGGGGTCTGGGGAGTGGATCCTGGAGGAGGCTGAGACTCAGGGAAGCGGCCCACACCTGTTCCTGGCAGGGAAGCGTGGCCATGGCCTCGCCCCTCACCCAGGTGGAGGCAGCACAGGCCAGAGCTGCAAATCAGGGAGGACGAGGGGGAAGGGTTGGTGAGGCTGCAGGCCAGCTGCTGTGAGAAGGCAGGGGGACCTGTGAGGGCCCCAGGGATTGAGCTGGGACGCAGGTGAAGTTTGTCAGGGAACCTTTGCTGCCCATGAAAGGCCTGGGGTCACTTTGGAATGGGGGGGTCTCAGCACCTGGGTCATCCCATCGTGGGGTAGTCAGCACATAAGGTTGAGGGCCCTCCTGTAGCAACCTCTGTCCCCTTCTGTTCTTACCTAACATATCTTGGGAGTGTGGGTACTGGAAATCAGGCCCCTAAGAAGCATGGAGGGGAAGTGTGAGGAGCTCAGGTTCCTACATGGTTCCTGGACCGGGACCTCTCATTAACTAGGTATTTCCACAACTCTGCCTTCTCAGAGTAACCCCCTGCACCCCCCATTTTGGGATCAAACCCCATGCTAGGGTTCTGACAGACGGATTACATCCCCAGCACACCCTGTGTATCTATTCTTTCTCTGTAAAAAAAATTTAATGCCAGGTGTAATGGCGCATACCCTTAATCCCAGCACTGAAGGCAGAGGCAGGCGGATCTCTGTGAGTTCAAGGACAGCCTGGTCTACCTACAGGGCAAGTTCCAGGACAGCCAGGGCTACATAGTGAGGCCCCATATAAGGAAGAAAAAAAAAGATTTAATTATGAGAGAGAGAGAGAGAGAGAGAGAGAGAGAGAGAGAGAGAGAGAGAGAGAGAATATAAATGTGTGTATGTGTGGGGGGTCGTGCATGAGTCCAGAACAGGGCATTGGATCCCCCTGGTACTGGAGTTCATGTGATTGTGAGCTGCCCAGCGTGGGTGCTGGAGTTCACGGGATTGTGAGCTGCCCAGCGTGGGTGCTGGAGTTCA
>NC_022028.1:53244718-53276356 GCF_000317375.1 Microtus ochrogaster | reverse complement strand
GTGCTGGAGTTCATGGGATTGTGAGCTGCCCAGCGTGGGCCCTGGGCACTGAGCTTGGGTCCTCTGCAAGAGCAGTACCACTTTTAACTGCTGAGCCTTCTCTGCAGCTCCGCCCTGCACATTCCCCAAGGTACTCAGGCTGTACCTGGGACTGTCTTGGACAATCTAGCTCCCAGCTGCAGGACGTGGTGACACAGGCCTGTCATCCCAGCTCCGCAGGAGATGGACACAGGAGGACTAACTGCAAGGTCAAAGGTGAAAGGCAGCTGGGACTGACTGCAGCTTGGAGGGAGAATGCTGGCCAAGTGAGTGCAGGGTTCAGCTCCCAGCTCCGCAGTCTGTCCCAGCTCCATGACGGATACTCAACTGTGGGTACTGTTGAAGCTTTTAGACTCCTGGGATTATTTTTTACTTATATTTATTATTATTTGAAGCCCTTACTGGGTCGCGTCACTGAGGAGCACAGCACAGATGACCCCCTTAGACGAGACCGTCTAGTCTTTTGAAACAGCCTTGCTGCGTAGCCCTGGCTGACTTTAAAATTGTGCTCATACTTGTCCTCCTGCCTGGAGCGCTCATGTGTTGTGATTTCAGGTGAGCACTGTCCTGCCCAGTTTCCTGCACGTGTCCCTGGGGCCCTAAGCAGCTGTGAGGAGCCTGTCCGCATGGGCTGCCTGCTCCTCAGCTCAGAACGTCTCTTTGCTCTCGGGGGACTTCATGAAGCCATTCAGGAAACTTTCTTCAAGGTGCCTACTGTGTGCCGGGCACTGTTTCTGGACCAGGTTCTAGCCTGTGTAGCATTGAGCTGATATGATAACTCCCTGGGCCCTTTGGGCCTTAAGTGAGGCCTTGTAATTCCTGGAGGAAGGACGTCCCCCCAAACTGCCTGTGTTCCCCAGGTGTGTCTCAGACCTGACTCCACTGGGAGGAGAGGTACTACATTTCTCTTCCTCGGCCCAGGCAGTGGCTTAGCCTCAGCCAGCCCCATGTTTGCAAACTTGGGTTTTGGAAAAAACAAAAAAACAAAACAAAACAACCATTTTTTTCCTGATTTAAGAAAAAAAAAATTGTTCCCTGGAGAAAATTGAAACAACTCAAATTAAGAGCTGTCGGTAATGGTGCTGCCCTGGCTTATGGGCGCCCTTTCTGGGCCACTAGCTTGTGAGCGCGAAGCATTTACAAACAAGCCAAGCTGAGCCCCTGCTTTGTACCCTGTCTTCTGTGGCCATGACTGCCCTCTGTTGTGCTAGGAGGCCCCTAACTCGGGAGGGCATCCCCCAGTACCAACCACCTGAGCTGCCTGTGAATCTTCAGATTTTGCCCTGAGCATCCTGGAGCTCACATGTCTGGACACCTGCTGAGTTAGCTGGACAGAGATCAAAGGGAAGGCCTACTTTTTGCCTCTCGGTTGCTCCTAGCTTCATGCCATGCTTTTGTCTGGTGGCGGAGGCAGGCCTGTGCCACCGAGGGTCTGACCCACTTCATGTCACGAGCTTATGACTGCAGCACGGCCGCTGGGGAGTGAAAGCCTCCACCCTCCTGGTTGGGTGTGGTGGAGGTCCCGTGCTGTGGCACGAGAGTGCGATGTCCCTGCGGGGTGGCAAAGGGGTCTGTGGAGCATGGAGCAGCCCCCACTTCTCCAGGGTCTCAGGCTGAAGCCAGCAGTTTGGCCTTGAGAAATTCTGCTTTAATCAGTGCCCACACTGCCCTGCCCTACATTCTTGACCCTGTGTCCTCTCCCTGGCTCGGCCCAATGGGTGGTGGCTTGGGTTGGGGGTGGGGAGAGAAGCCAGACTGAAGGGTGGGGTCGCACCAGCTTTCATCTTGGGGGCAGGTTTCTGGGTTTCGATAATCTTGTACACACAGCTGGAATCTGTGGGGACGTCTACCTCTAGCCCTGCCTTCTGCGGACAGCTGGGGCCCCTCCCTTGGAGCAGGGGCTGGGAGCAGGGAGGGGTGGAGGCCTGAGGGAGGGAGAAGAATCTACTGCTTCAGCTTGGAGGAGTGTGAGCTCTGAGGTCCCTGAGCCAGCAGGCTGCCCAGCCCAGGGCCTGGATGCCAGGCTGTTGGGAGCCTGGGGTCAGGTAGTAAGGCTGTGCCATCAGAGGGATGCTGCAGGGCCTGTGGGAGAGGAGTTGGTGGGGGCAGAAGTGAGATTAGCCCCCACCCTGTGGTGGAGGGTATCAGGTGGGTGGGGCCTCGCTGCTGCTGAGACTTGTCCTTGAGGTGACAGGAGAACCTGCGCAGGCCTGATCCTATTTGCAGGGAGGTTTTAGCCGACAGGTGGGCAGAGGCAGGGGCCGCAAACAAATCTCAGCATGCAGCTGCTGCAGGTGCTTATTTGGTTAGCAAATCCTTCCCGCATCTCTCCTTCAGCCAGCTGGCCATCGGCCCTTCCTCCAGTCTTTGGGACAGCCAGTCTCCAAGTGTCCAGTAGGAGATAACTTGGTGACATGGGTCAGAAATAGGAAAGTCAGATATCCTCAGGATGACGCCACTGATGTGGATGGCTGTGGTCACGTGCTGTCAATCATGGATAGCTTCTGTCATCCCTTGAGCCCCCCACTAGCAGCTGAGAACCACCTACATTTTAGGGAAAGCTATCTATCTCTAGGTGGAACTGGGGGTGTGGCTCAGTTGGTACAGTGCTTAAGGGCATATGTGGAGACCCGAGTCCCATCCCCAGCACCCTAGAAAATACGGCGTGGTGACACCTGCAATCCTTACATTTGTGAGACGGAGGCAGGAGACCGTGAGTTCTAGGTCAGCCTTTGCAGCTAGGCTGTGCTGCACGAATCTCTGTCTCACCAAAACCCATCTGTGTTATGTGTTTAATCCCAGTACTCGGGAGACAGAAGCAGGTGGATTTCTGAGTTCCAGGCCAGCCAGGGCTACACGGTGAGACCATGTCTCAAAAGAAAGAAACTTCTATGCTCACATGGACCGACAGTGCTCCGTCCCAACAGCATCCTGTGATCTTAGTCCATGGTCCAGTCGCTCAGTGTGCCTTGAACCTCCGCTTTCACCCGGGATCCTGCGTGGTCAGTGTTTGGCCCTTATGCCTCTCACTTGCCGTTGAGTCCTCAGCATCTGGCTTTGGGCTCCATGCCTCTCGGTCAGTTTCCCAGAGAACTCTGAGGCGGTCTGGAGGGGGGGTGTGCTGGGCCTGAAGTTCTGCCCTGCTGAGGCACCTCAGCCTACTCCGCAGATGGGGCAAGCTGGGCATTGCTCCTGTGTGACAGACTGCAGGCCCCGAGGGCTCGGAGTTGAGGAGAGGCCAGCAGAGTTCGTCCTCCCTGTGGTCCTGTTTTCCTTCTGGTGCTCCTCATAGATGTGCCCCTCCTGTGCACACAGTGGCCCACCTGATGCTGCTGAGCCGGAAACCCAGGCCTGTGGCAGAGGAGCCCTCAGAACCCTGGCTGGAATCATTACTTCTGAACCAAGCTCAGCCATCTTTGTGGCCCTTCTGGGGAGATTCAGAGTTCAGGGCTTATTGTCCCCTCTTGTCCCTGAGCTCCCTGAAGCCACGAGCTGTGCTGATGTTGAATTCTGTAAGTTCCATATACTACCTGGCCCCTCACTTGCCACAGGGTGGCTTCTTCGTGCCGATGGGCATCGGTAAAGAAAGGGATGCTGTGTGTGTGTGTGTGTGTGTGTGTGTGTGTGTGTGTGCGCGCGCGTGCGCGCACGCTTGTGTTGTGTGTGTGAAAGAGAGGAAGGTCGTCTAAGACCCAAGCCAATGAGTTTGGGTTTTTTTTTCTTTTTTCATTTATTTATTTATTTATTTATTTATTTATTTATTTATTTGCTTGAGACAGGGTTTCTGTGTAGCCCTGGCTGTCCTGGAACTAGCTCTTGTAGACCAGGCTGGCCTCCAACTCAGAGATCCACCTGCCTCTGCCTCCTGAGTGCTGGGATTAAAGGCGTGCGCACTACCACCCTGCTTGAGTCTGAGTTTCTCTTCCAACATCAGCTCCTATCCAACAGGCACAGCTCTGAATGTCTGGAGAGGGCTCCCCAGACCTCCCCGGATCCCTACAACTCATCTGGATGGTCTCAGAGTGCCTGCTGATGGAAGTGGCCTTCTCCTGCGCCACTGGCTCTGGAGGGGTAGCTATGCCCTGGGCTTGTGTGCAGGACACCTGGGCTGGGAGCTGCCACTGTGTGTACCTTGTATGTAGCTCGGCTATGGTTCTTTCCTTCCCTGGGTCCACTACGGATGGGGGTGCTCTTGGGGGCTTCCCGCTGCCTGTGCTGTTTTCTGTCGGTGGCTGAGATGGTCAGTGTAGACTTTGAGTCAGGCTCCCAGGGAGGCACTGCCCTACTTCTCTCTGGAGCCTTTCCTCCTCCTTATCTAATCTCCAGCCTGCTCCTACCCACCCGGCTGCCTTTCCCATGGCTTCCACCTGGATCTCAAAGTCCACTGTGTGCCAAATGGGCCAAGCAGGTCCTGAGACAAAGCCTTCTTTAGACCAAGGTCTTGGGGTCCAGGCTCCCTGAATATTTCAAGTGCTTTCTTGACTTTCTAGAGCAAGCTGGGTCCTCCCCGGGTCCAGGGTAGGTCTGCTCGTGGGCGGCCTAGGATCCCCGCCCCTCCGTCTTGTGTCCAGGCAGGCCTGTGCTGCCCCGTGGATAGAAGGCTAGCAGCAGGCCCTGTCTTTAGGGCTTCTGTGTGGTCGGGGCCTGATGAGCAGCTGTGGACATGGGCATCCTGACCTCTGGGCACTTAGTGGGCTGGGCACGACTCCCTGAGGGTAGATCATGCCCACCACATCATGGCTCTCACCAAGGTTTTGTTGATGAATAGAATCTGGCTGTCTGTGTGTGTGGACGTGTGTACCCCGTCATCTGTCTCGCCAACTGTATGGCCCAGGTGGCTCCTGCCCGGCCACCCTGGACAGCACAAAGAATAGAGTAAGAAATCGGATGTAAAAATGATGTGTAGATTATAGAACTCAGCACATCGGAGGGTCGATCTGATGTGACCTTAGCCTGGGTGCTGTCAGCTGCCAGCTGAGGGTAGGTGGGTATTAGGGGTCCAGCTCAGCCCTTGGAGGGGGCAGGATTGGAGGAGACTCCTGACCAAGTGAGGGGAATTGACAGTAAGACCAGGGTGGAGAGTAGGGGACCTCAGACAGGAGGGATCCTGGGGGGGGCAGCTGAGGAGTTGGCATGTGTTCTGGTGCCAGCTGGACTGGTGTGATAAACACAGCTGCCCCCCATGAGGGGATACAGGTGCTGCACCTAGAGCTGCAGTACCACTGGGTGGGGAGAAATAGGGGAGCCTTTGTGGGTCTCCACCCACTCTGGGCATCCAGCCCAGGCTCAGTGCTCTGGCTGTAGCTGCTGAGGCAGACTGGGGCGAGGCCATGCTCACCTCCCTCGGTGATGGTGGGTGGTTGGACGTGGGGAGTTTCGCTTGGGACTGGGTGGGGTATATGGAACCAAGGCCCAGTTGGCAATCTGGGGGCCCTTTTCTCAGCTGTCACCAAAATTACCTGTCTGGTGTCTTCAGGCCTGCTTCTGGTCCCAGTTTCCTGGTAGCCCATCTGATAAGGGCTTTCCGGATTATCTGTTAGTGGCTTCACCCTCTCCCGCTTGGTCAGGTAGCACTGTCTTGGGGTGCTTCAGTTGTACTGCTCAAGAAGAGTAGAGGTGCTAGGGTTCTCTGGAGTCTGTAGATGCCAGAGATGCTCAGCAGTAGGTTGAGTGTGTGTTCTGCTTTTGCAGAGGATGGGGATTTAGTTCTCAGCATGAATATGTGGAGGCTCACAACCACCTGTGTTTGCAGCTGCAGCGGGTTAGACGCCCCCTTACAGGCTCCATGGGACCTGCACCACACATAGCATACGCTCACACCTGCGCACGCGTGGCACAGCTCACACCTGCGCACGCGTGGCACAGCTCACACCTGAACACGCGTGGCACAGCTCACACCTGCGCACGCGTGGCACAGCTCACCTGCACACGCGTGGCACAGCTCACACCTGCGCACACGTGGCACAGCTCACACCTGCATAATGTGGCGCACACTCACACCCACGCACGTGTGGCACATGTCTATACCCGAACACATGTGGCACACACACCTGTACACATGTGGCACACATACGTATGAGCTTATTATAATTTGGTTTTTAGAGACACAGTTTCTTTGTGTAACAGCTTTAGCTGTCCTGGAACTCATTCTGTAGACCAGGCTGGTCTCAAATTCACAGAGATCCGCCTGCCTCTGCCTCCCGAGTGCTGGGATAAAAGGCGTGTGCTACCCCTGGCATTTTTATTAGTTTTTAATACTTTTATGTATGTGGATGTTTTGCCCACATGTATGTCTGTAGTACTTGTGTGCCTGGTGCCAGTGGAGGCCAGAAGAGGGCGTTAGATCCCTTGTGTCTGGAGTTACAGATGGTTATGAGCCACCATGTGGGTTCTGGGAATCAAACCTAGGATTGTAGCCAGTGCTCTTAACCACTAAGCTATCTCTCTAATGAATAAAATAAATCTTAAAAAAGAGAAGAGCAGGGCACCGTCCCCGAAATGCCTCTGGTGGGGGATGTTGATGGATCCCAGTGGGGTGCTGGGCTTCTCGCCCTGAAGATCCCCTACCCCTCCTCTGTGTCTCCACACTCAGGGGGCAGCTCCTCCACGGCTGCTGTTGGCCCCGAGCCCTCGGCTTCTGGGCTGATTTCCTTCTCTGCCTATGTGTGGCTCTGAGTGGCCTCATGTGTTCTCCCTGCTCAGAAGACCCCAGGCTCTGTGTGGGCTACAGAAGCTGACCGATGGGGACGGGGACAGATAGACAGCCATGTAAACATAGCCAGGCTGATCTGTGCCGCCCACTAGACAAACACGTGTGAACGCTCATTTGCATAGCCTGCTGGAGTGACCCAGGTGGGGTCTCAGGGATGAAGGGAGGGGTCCTGGGTCAAGGTAGGTTTTACTGAGGGAGGGTGCTCAGACCTTTCCCACTCCCCCTTCCCACAGGCCTTGTATACTGGCCAAGAGTAGGCGGTAGGACTGCCCCCATATGACTTTCACATTTCCTCAAGGCTCTAGAACGCTTGGCAGGGGCTTGTGTAGACCCTGGTCGGTGTCTCTCCCTCCTGGCTTTGCTGAGAGCCCGCCAGCTGGCCTGATTCCTACGCTGTCTTACAGGAAATTCTATGCATTGTTCAAGGCCCCAGCGGTGCCCAGGTCCTCACACACCTGGTCTGTTGGCTGCACTCTGACCTTCCCCATCCCAAGTCCAGACAGAATCCACCGTGGTGGTGCCACCAGTGGGCACCAGTGCATACATACCCTTCTGTCCTTACCCGTCTCAGTGTGTGGGTCTTAACTCCCCGAGGCAGGGACCCTGACTTTCCTGGCTCAGGTCTCTCCACAGCTGGTAGAAGGAATTATTTCACCTACTCAGTATGCACTGCAGGTCTGGGTACCGGGGATACAGAGGGCACATGTGCACCCCTGTCCTTACAGGATCTGCATGCCACCAACGGCAGTGAGACTAGTCGGGACCAGGTCAGAGCCAGAGTGAAGCAGCCACTGATTACATTTTCTGTTTATGGGGGAGCCCCATGTTATGTAACGCCACGTTAGATCACGTAGCCTGGGCTGGCCTTGAACTTGCTATGTAGCTAGAGATGACTTTGAACTCCTGATCCTCCTGCCTCTACTTCCCAAGAAGTGGAATTAACACGTGTGTGCCACCAAACTGGCCTACAGTGCACAATTTTAAAAGGGGTGGGGAGAGGGTCTTTGTGGGTGGGTCCTTTGAACTAGGGCTTGCCCGAAGTGAGGGTGTCTGGAAGCAAAGGATACTGGGACAGGAAGGGGCGGGGCTACGGTCCCTATAAGCTTGAGGAGCTGCAAAGGCTGTGGGGCTGAACCAGAGTGGGCCGGGAGGAAGTCAGAACATGACTTTAGGAAGCTGGTTCTTCTACCATGTTTTATGGCTCCAACTCAGGCGTGGTGGCAGACACCTTCCCCGCTGCCACCCCTGTGGTTACTCATGAGGTTGATTCTGGAGGATCATGGTGCTGACCTGATCTGACTTAATCTTTTTGTCCAATTTGTGGTGCTGAGGATGGGCCCTGGACCATGTAGGCTGAGGGGTGTGCCCCCAACTTTGACTTACCTTTGTTTTCTGTAAGGAACAGGCAGGCACAGGAGGAGGCTGGGAGGGGAGAGGCGGTTACAGTTGAGATTGGAAAGTCCTGGACTGGGGATGGTGCCAGAGGTGATGAGAAAAGCCTGGGTTCTGCTTCTGTTGCGGTCTGGAACAGGATCTCACCTAGTCCAGACTGGTCTGGGATTCACTTTGCAATAGAGGATAGCCTTGATTCGGATTCTCCTGCATCTGCCTGCCTGCTGGGATTGCAGACATCCACGACCAGGTTATTTTATTCAGTGCTAGGGTTCAACTCTGGGCAAGCACTCAGCCAGCTGAGCTACACCCCCAGTCTTCTCCACGCCACTTTGAGACAGGGTCTTTTCCTATAATGTGGGCTAGCCTTGACCTTGCCGTATAGCTGCAGCTATTCGAAGAGAGGGGCTGGGGTTGGTCTGAAGTTTTGGCCAAAGAGCTTGCAAGGGTGGGGTTGTCGTGATGGGGACAGCATGAGGACCACCTGGTGGACGAACAGGAGCCCAGCTGTGCCGACTCCATCTGTGCCTTTACTTCTGAGGAGGGCGGTTGAGAAGAGAGTGTCCTTGGGACAGGAGTGTAGGAACTGCCAGGGAACATATTAGCCCTTCTGGGGCCGTGAGTGTGGCTGGCGTGACAGGAGTGCTGATGGGGAGGCAGAGTGCCTGAGGCTGGGAGGCTGAGCAGAGCAGCCTGTGCCCCCTTCCCTGCCTGGCGTTGTCGAGGGCTTTCCTAGCACCTGCTAGTACTGGGCAGCTTGGCTTCAAGGGCCAGCTCTGTTAACCTTTCCATGCCCCGGCTCCCTGCTTGCAAAATGGAAATAATAGCAAAGTAGTTTTAGAAAATTAAATAGTGTATGCAAACATCAGGCAGCTTTCCAGCTCCCCGGGCCACCAGCAGGGTGGCCTATTATTCGACTGAACTCCTACACCATCTGCATGGAGTTGGTGCCAGACGACACGGGCTGAGGGCCGTTTTCCCGCTCTCGATGCCAGTCAAGTCACCGGTCTGGGCCTCTGGCTTTTCTGATTGACAGCTGTGAATCTGGGGACCCTGGAACAGGCCTTCATGTTTGGTGACCTGCCACATTGGCTCATAGAACTTGGCAGAGCTATTTATTGTGGCCGGTGAGATGGCACAGTTGGTAAAGGTGCTTGCCCCACACACACACACACACACACACACACGATGAGTTAATAAATGTAATGGGGGAGGGTTTTAATAATTACTGATTTCAGGGTCTGGTGAGCTAACTCAGTTGGGAAGTGAGCCCACATGGTGGATGGAGAGAACCCGCTCCCAGAAGGTGGAAGTCCATCTCTGCCCTCCGCATGTGTCCTGCACACGTACACATATGCACATACAAAGATTTAAACAACACAGCTGCAGGGTTAGCATGATAGCTCAGAAGGCTATGGTCCCTGCTACCAAGCCCGATGAGCTGCGTTTGATCTTGAACCCACATGGTAGAAGGAGGGAATTCGTTTTGGTGAGATATCCTCTGGCCCCACGTGTCTATGCCAGGGATACACAGAGAGACCCTGTGTCAGAAAACAGCGAGAGAGTAATTCAGATGAGCCAGCAGGAGAGGTGGGTAAGGCGAGGCATGGGATGGGACGAAGAAATGCCCTTCTAGGCACGCTAGCCTCCGGTCACCACTGACCAACACTCCCTGAGCTCAGTCCTTTTGTATTGACCCATCAGTGTGATTGATGACATCACTGATTGACCATCAATAGCCTCTGTGCCCCCTCCTCCGCCAGGACAGATAAGGAAGTCAGGACTGCAGTTTCTATCTCTAACCACAGGAAGGTTTCCCAGACTCATCTTCAGGGGCTTTCCAAAAGTCATTAATAGAAATCCAGGTGAAAGGCGTGGTACCCGACCGACCTCCTGCCATTCCTGTGGCTCTGGGGCTTGGATAGAGACTCGGGGCAGAATCCAATATGACAATAAAGGTGATCCATTGCCCCAGTCACGAAGGTGCTAGAGTTGGGGCTGTCACCGGAAGCTCCTATATTGGTTCTTCCTATCGGTAAGGACCAGGACAGCAATGTGCGGATTTCCCACGGAGCTCAATGGGGCACCAACTGCCGGGACTCAGGGCAGAGGTGCAAGTGTGGAAAGGAGGTAGCTGGAACTATGGGCACGGGCGAGATGCCTTGGCTGCGCAGAGAAGAGCCAGGGTGGAGAATGTAGGTGTACCGATTAGTTTCCGTCAACTTGACACAAGTCATGTGGGAAGATATCACCTAACTGAGAATCTGCCTCCATCAGACGACCTGTAGGCAAGTCCGTGCAGCGTTTTCTTGATTAATGATTGATCTTGGAAGGCCTAGTCCACCGTGGGCAGTGTCGCTCCTGGACAGGTCGTCCTGGATTGTATAAAAAGAAAGTGAATAAGCTATGAACAAAGCCAGTAAGCAGCATTCCTCCACGGCTCCAGCACTGAGTTCCCTCAGTGATGGCCTGTAACAGGGAAGTATATGCCAAACGAACCCTCTCCTCTCCAAGCTGCTCTTGGTTATGACATTTATCCCAGCACTAGAAAGCCGACTGGGCCATCAGGGCTCCTAGGCTTACGGTTTGTGGCTTTGGCAGAGTGGTGTTTTGAAGTGTAGGAACCTTCAAAACCACAGCGCAGTGACCACATCTGGAGCGATGCCGGGATCACGTGGGGCTCTGCTAGGAAACAGGCCCCTGAGAGAATTTGTGGAGGTCCAACCAGGGTGTGCAGAGTGGAGTGGGCTTTGAAACTTGTGACTTCAGGAAGCCATTAATGTTTAGATGCTGATTTCTCCTTGGTGAGATGGTGCCAATGGCCAGTTCTTCACCGGGAAGTTGGTGGAAGTTCAGGAATAATGCTGCGCAGTGCTGAGATAGAGCTGGTCTTGACAGTGCTGAGAGAGAGCTGGTCTTGACCGTGGTCCATAACCATCTCTTCCTGGAGACTGGGATGGAGAACTTGAAGCATAGGTGGATGGATGGTTGGGTAGGTGCATGGATTCATGTACAGGTGGATGCGATGCATGGACGCGGGTGTATGTATTGGGTAGGTGCATGGAGGGGTGTATGTATTGGGTAGGTGCATGGACAGGTAGATGGGTAATTGCACAGGTGAATGGGGAGATGGTTGGGTAGGTGCATGGACAGGTAGATGGGTAGTTGCACGGGTGAATGGGGAGATGGGTGGGTAGGTACATGGACAGGTAGATGGGTAGTTGCACGGGTGAATGGGGAGATGGTTGGGTAGGTGCATGGACAGGTAGATGGGTAGTTGCACGGGTGAATGGGGAGATGGGTGGGTAGGTACATGGACAGGTAGATGGGTAGTTGCACGGGTGAATGGGGAGATGGGTGGGTGGGTGCATGGACAGGTAGATGGGTAGCTGCACGGGTGAATGGGGAGATGGGTGGGTGGGTGCATGGATTGGTGCATGGATAAATGAGTGGGAACGTGGGTAAATGAAGAGTAGTAGGGTCGGCACGGGTGGATGCACGGATGGTTGGTAGGTGCATGGGTAGAGGATAGATTGATAGACGCATGCATGGAGGGATCGATGCATGGGTAAGTGAGTGCATGGATGGATTGATGCATGGGTAAGTGCGTGCATGGAGGGATAGGTGAGGATTGGCACATGATGGACCCCACCCCCACCCCCAGAGATTCAGGATTCAGTTCCCAGCCATGGCTCTAAGAGGGAATTTCAGACCCTAGCTTAGGTCCTGGCTGAGTCTGGGAAGCCTGAAGTTTATTCTGTCTGTCTGTCTGTCTGTCTGTCTGTCTGTCTGTCTGTCTGTTGTCTCTCATCACATTTGCTTCTTGTCCTCACTTTCTCAGACTTGCCTTCGACCTTCTCTCCCGTGCTCTGTCCCTCATCGGCTCCCACCTTCCACTGTCTTTGAATCTTGACCTCCGTTCCTCTCCCCGTCCTTCCTGCCCAGGCTGCAGGGTCTTAGGAGTTACCTTTGCATTGTCTGAGAGTCCAGATGTGAGCCAGAGGGACCTTGCCTTTTAGTGGCCGTGCCAGGAAAGAGAATGACCCGTGGTGGGTGATGGGAGCAATGCCAGGGGTGGTCCCTGGTGCTCCCTGAGTTCCCTGCTCCAAGGGAGAGGTGCCTATTGCTCCCTCTAACTGGGCTGCTCTGTCCCCTAGGCTGGTGGATGACCGCTGTGTGGTGGAGCCTGCAGCTGGGGACCTGGACAACCCCCCCAAGAAGTTCCGAGGTAAGACCTTCACGCTAGCTGTGAGATCCCTCCAGAGCTGCAGGGTCCCGGACCTGGGTCTGTCACCTGCAGTCTGCCTGAGAGCACCCTCTTCGGTCTGCGTCGACCTTGGCCTGACTGTATCGTCTTGGCATTGGCTCATTTCTGCTTTTCCTTCCAAGACCACATCCCCTCCCCTGGCACACCCACTTCTGGCCAGGAGCCCATTTCCCCCGAATTCCTGGCCACTCACAGGGCTTTCTTTGTCTGTGTGACTTTTTTTTTTTTTTTTAAGGGAATAAAGCAGGGAAAGACAATGGCTCAGACCTCAGAAGCCCAAGGGAAAGCCCTTCCCTGTGCCTCAGTCTCCCCATTCATGGGGTGAAGGGACTGGACCTCTTAACCCTGCGTATCTACTTGCCTCGGGCTGTGTGTGGCTCCTGCTGGATAGAACCCCAGAGCCTAGACATGATCGTATTCTACGATCCCGGCAGTAACGGGGCCAGCCTGGCTGTCCTTGGCCAAGCAAGGGATTGCCTGTGAGGGCTGAGGCTGACATGCACCAGACAGCCGGAGCCTGGGCGTGGTGGGAGCAGGCAAGAACATGCCAGATGATGCCACCAGGTCGGCTGCAGTGTGGTTGCTCTTCTGGGAGAGGCTGGTGGGAGACGTCATCGTCTAAATGCTGGGCAGGGGTGGGGCTAAGAGACCTAGATGGCATCCTTTGACTGCTGCCGGGGTGGAGGTGGCGTCCTGCTATCTGTTGGGGATGTAGTGGGGAGTGGTAGGGGTTCCTGGCCCCAGAGGGCCTTGTCTCAGTGCTTCTCTGTCCACGCTTTCGTCATGACCTCTGAGTCGGGGCTTTGTCTAATAAGCGGATGCCAAAGGCTGAGGCGTGTCTCAGCAGCTGTGTGGGAAGACCTCTGGTCCTGACCAGCCTTTCTCTGCCCCACGCTGGTTCTGCATTGGGCTGTCCTCCCTCCCTCTCCCCTCAGGCCAAGCACCTCCAGCTCCCCCAGTGACTAGCCACCCCTCACCTCTGCACTTGGCCGTCCCTCTGCCCTGCTCACCCTCGCCTCACCCTGCTCTCCTCGGTGTCAGTGGCTGTTCCTGGTGTCAGTGTGACCGCCCCTGGCTCCTGACTCTTGGCTCCAGGTCCTGTTTAGTTTTCTGCATAGCTTGACTCCAGCGCGCTGTGTTCCGTGTGATTTGCTTATTCTCTGTCTCTCTCGGGGTTTTAGCACGGTAGGTTCACGCTCACTGTGTAGCCAAGGTGGTTCTGAACCAAATGCTTCTACCTCCCGAGTGCTGGGGTTTCGACCACTGTGTGTGTAGGCACCTGCAGGTCACGGTGTACGTGTGGAGGTCTGAGAACAAAGTCTAGGGATCTTCCTGTCCTGGTTGGGATTGAACTCCAGTCTGGCTGTCATTTGTGCCCCTTACCAGAACGTTGGCTCTCCCAGGGAGGGTTTTTTTCTAGTTTTAGTGGAAGTTTCTGCCTCCTAGCTCTTTTTTTTTTTTTTTCGGTGGGGGAGCGGAGAAGAAAAGAGAGAGAGGGAGATGGGAGGGGGCAGAGAAAAGTGAAGGTCCCTTGGGGCCCCTGGCAGCTGCCAGGGCAGGGAAGGGATTGTGTGGACTGGCAGGTGACAGGGAAGTGGGCGTGGTAGGGGAAGATATGCCCTTGGCGTCCAGTGGACAGTTTGGGGCCAATTTTTGACAACAAAAAGCCACTTAGTAAAACAAATACCCTTTTGACTTCTTGCATTCTTCCCACGCCTCCAGCTCCTCTATGGTTTCTCAAGGCTTGGGTACAGGACCCCTGGAGGTCCTCTTGACCTGTGCAGTGAAGTATGACAGAGTGACCCGGAGTCCACCCACCACCTTCTGGGTGCTTTGGGGGGGGGTGCAAGAGGTTCCCGTGGTCCCGCTGGGCTTGAATGATGCCAGCCAGCCTTAGGCAGGATCCGTGCCCTGCAGCTTCCGGCTGGCAGGTGCAAGTTTGGAACATTAGATCTTGGGACTAACATTAGATGCAGGACTCCAGCCTCTGCAGACAGAAGCTCAGGCAAGTGCCTCCCACCTGCCATTTGCTGGCTCCCCCGCTTCCTTCCCTGCAGTATCTTGGCCCTCCCGCGGCAGGGTGTGGGGCCATGGCAGGTATCTGGAAGTTGCCAGGTCGTCATGGACTTTGTTCTGGGATCCCCAGGCATTCCGCCCTCCCATCCTGGGATGAGCCCAGCCCTTGCTGACTCTCCTTGCCCACAGCTCACTGCCCAGTGTCTTTCAGTCCCTACCCCATGTACCTTCCCGTGAGCCGTCATCAGTCTGCTTCGGCTTCTGTGGTTTCAACTCCATCCACTGTTTGCCTCACCCCAAGCCTCAGCTTGTCTGGGGAATTCTTTCCAGACTTGGCAAGGGCCTGGGAGGCCCAGTCTGCGGGTGCCAGTGGTGCCTCCCCCCAGCCCAGCCCCCTGATGGCTGTTCTTGCTGTGGGTGTTGATGGTGTGTTCCCTTGCTCCTCCTGCGAGGCCAGTGTGGGAGCTTCCTGGAAAGTTCGGGACGCTCAGAGTGCAGGCCTCCGGGCACAGACACCTGGACTAGTGTGCTGAGGTCACCTCATTGCTCAGACTGGTGGGAGGAGGGGCTGCAGTGTCAATTCCTCTGCTTGCGTAGCTGGGTGCCCCTCCTCCAGCTTTCACCCCGCTCTTCCAGAGCACCCCCAAGCCCTTTGGGAGCTGATGAGGTAGCACAGTGGTAGAGCGCTTGCCTAGCGTGCTGGGGGCAGTGGTTCAATCTCCAGTGTCACAAAACAAAACATACTCAAAGCCAGAGGAAGTGACCCGTGTCTGTAAGACTAGTGGACCATGGGTCTCATACACCTTTAATTCTGGCACTCAGAAGGCAGAGGTGGGCAGTTCTCTGATTTCCTTGTCTAAATAGCAAGTTCAGACCAGCCAGAGCTATATAGTGAGACCCAGTCTCAAAAAAAACAAAAACCAAATAAAACAAAACAAAAAACAAAACAGAATGATCAAGGAAGACTTGGGTAACTAGCTCTGGTCACCACATGAGTTAGCTCACGCACACATGAAAACACACACATACACACACGTGCGCGTACACACACACACTTGTGAAGTTGGTTCTGTTGTTCAGGGGCCGGGTTTAAAGTGTTTGCCATTCTGACCTCGGGATAGAGCGGGAACACACAGGGCAGTTTTGACCTGGGCTGACTGTGCCCTCTGTGCCGATCCGTTGTCCTGTCCTGCTGTCCTATGAGATGTATCCCTGCTGCGTGTGGCTTGAGGCTGCAGCCTATAGTGTTCCGTGACGGGCTAGCCTGTTAGTAAGTGCTGAGCTCAGTTTCCATACCTGTCTCCTTGGCTCATGTGCCAGGGTTTCTCTGAGTTCCCTGAGGGGACTTGGCGGGGTGGGAAGAACACTCCTCTGTCCTGAGAAACGACCCTGCGGCCTTTCTCTGAGGCGGCCTCGTGGACTTGTGCTTGGGAGAGTTTAGAATCAGTTCTCTGGACTCTTGTTTTGAGACAAGGTCGTTCTCACGCTGGCCCAGATCTTGCGACCTTCCAGTTTCTGCCTGCCTAGTGCTGAGATCACAGTTGGACACCCTACTTGACTAGTTGCCTGGGGCACCCAGGTACCAGGGCTCACCCCACCAGTAGAGGGCGCACTCTTGGGAGTGGCTGGGTGATACTGTCTTCTGTCCACTCTAGGCTGTGTACAGTTGGCTTTCCATTGCCCACGGATACCTCCGTCCATGCCCCTTCTCCAGCAGGCCATGTCAGAGGCTACTGATGCATGCCGCGGCTGCAAGTGTCATCCATATTCGGCTTGAGTTTGTTTTTTAGATCTCTAGTGCGGTGTCTGCGTTCACATGGAGAGGTTGGAGGTCGATACTGGGTGTGCTCCTTAATTGGTTCCCCCCCCCTTGCTTTTTGAGATAGGGTCTCCTTCTGCCTCAGCATCCCCAGGGCTGGGATTCCAGACATCTGTTGCTGTGCCTGGCGTGGATGCTGAGCACTGAACTCGGTCCTCACTCACACTTGTGTGGAAGGACTTTCTCACCGAGCTGCCTCCCAGAAGCCCACAGTTGGATAGCTGCTTGCCTGGCATTTGTAAGACCCTGGGTTCAGTTCCTAAAAGTTCAGTCTCGTCTCTCTCTTAAATATTTATCATCATCATCATTATTAGCTTATTTATTTTTGTGGCAGTCTCACTACGTGCTCCTGGGTGGCCTGGAACTTTCTATGTAGACCAGGCTAGCCTTGAACTCATGGAGATCCATGGGCCCCTGCCTGTCAGGTGCTGGGATTTAAGGCATGTGCCCCAGATAGATTTATTTCTGTTTTGCCGGCATGCTTGTCTGTATACTACATGTGTGCAGTTCCTGTGGAGGCCAGAAGAGGGCACTGAATCTCCTGAAACTGGAGTTACAGTTGTGAGCGGCCATGTATGTAGGTGCTAACAATTGAACCCACTTCCTCTGCAAGAAGAACCAGTGCTCTTAACTGCTGAGCCATCTCTCCAGCCCCCCCCTTTTCTCTTTTTCATTTAAAAATTCATTCTTTTTGGTTCAAGTTCTTGGGAAATGATGTGAATATAGTATTTGTACAATTCACCACTGTCTGGCTAAAATTTCATAGCTTTAATTATTTTTTAAAAATTACTTTTAATTGTGGTAAAATATACTTAATGCCGGGCGGTGGTGGCGCACGCCTTTAATCCCAGCACTCAGGAGGCAGAGGCAGAGGCAGAGGCAGGCAGATCTCTGTGAGTTCGAAGCCAAGCCTGGTCTACAAGAGCTAGTTCCAGGACAGGCTCCAAAAGCTACAGAGAAACCCTGTCTCGAAATATATATATATTTACTTAACAAAAAAAGTCCTTTGCTAGAGCTGGAGAGATGGCTCGGCAGGCAAGAGCACCGGCTGCTCTAAGGGCTGGGTTTCCAGCATCCATGGTGGGCGGCTCACGCGGCCTATAATTCTAGCGCTGCGGCCCTGCACCCTCTTCCAGCCTCTGTGGGCACCTGCCCTTGTGCATACATCCATATACATAATTAAAAATAGTACATCATCTTTAGCCGGGTGCTGGTGGCGCACACCCCCAGTCCCAGCACAGGGAGGCAGAGGCACGCAGATCTCTGAGTTCGAGGCCAGCCTGATCTACAGAGCGAGTTCCAGGACAGCCAGAGCAACACACAGAAAGCCTTTCTCAAAAAACCAAAAACATCTATAAAAGGAAAAAAAGATCTATGCTCTGTGTGTGCGCACACACGCTCACGTGGACACACTCGCTTGTGTATTTGTGTGATTAGAGGGATGGTCAAGGCTAGTTTTGAATTCTGATCCTTCTGTCCACTTCCCAAGTCACAGGCCTGAGCCACCACCATGCCCCACGCTATCTTAACCATTTTCAAGCATTTAGTTTGATGGCATTCCAGATGTCATGGTGCAGCCATTGCTGTCACCCCAGGCCTGATTCTGCTTTCTGGCCAGTTAGGAACTTCTATCAGTGGAAGCAGAATATCCTTTTGTGCCCGGTCTGTCACTTGGTGTAGTGTCCTCAAGGTGTAAACGGAGGTTTCTCATCCCGCCCTGTCCTGCTGTTTCTAAATAACCACTCAGAGGCTTAATATGAATTACAAAGTGTTTGCCTATAGTTCAGGCTCTTACTTTTAAATGAACCCATTTCTGTTAATCTGTGTATTGCCACGTGGTTGTGGATTTTACTGGTCTGCTAGCGTCTTGTTTCTTGGGTAGCTGTCTGGTGTCTCCCTCGACTCTTTTTCTCCCTTGTATTCAATTTGGCTTTTCCACCTAGCTATATTCTACCTCGCTATTGGCCAAAGCAGCTTTTATTATCAACCAACAAGAGCAACAAAAAGTCACAACATATTGAAGGGTTATAGGTCCATCTGTGTCGTGTGTGTGGTGAGGGCCAGGATGTTTGTCGTCTGTCTCTGTGTGTCTGTCTCTGTCTCATCCTTTCTCCCTGTCTGGGGTTCTGTTTGTTGTGACACAGGTCCTAATTCTGTATCCATGGCTGGTCTTGAACTCATTGTGTACCCTAGGCTGATCTCCAACTTGGCAGCAATCCTCCTGCCTCAGCCTGTGAACTGCTGGCATCACAACCATGTACCTCCAAGCAGAGCTTCAGCATTTCCTTCCCTGCCTTCATACCTGCCCCTAGCCCCTCCCTCCCTCCCTCCCTCCCTCCCTCCGCATGGTGCTATAGTCACCGAGTGCCACCTGAAGCCATTTTCCTCCCACTGCTGTGTGGCCTTCCTGTGCCTTTCCAACGTGACTTGTTTCGGGGTACCCACTGGGGACCCCACGGGCTACTTTCCATCTTTTTATCCCGTTGCAGAGAAGCACTCAGGACACCAGTCCTTGTGGTGGCACCGTCCAGGGTGATGGAATGTGGAGAACACCCCGCTTCCATCCGTATTGTCACTTGGTCCCCACGCCCCCATCCACACCCCGCCAGCACAGCAGCCTAAGCACGCCACCTTGTCACCTCCTGCCAGCTGCCTGCGCCTTCGAAGGCTCTGCTTTCCCATCGATGGACCACAGTTCATGTTTGGGGCCTGTCCTGGGGGAGAGAACTTGTGTGGCCTGCTCTCCCCCAGCAACACCGCATGCGGTTGTAAACTCTGTTTTCACACTATAAACCCAGACCCTTCCAGCCACCCCTCTGTTTTAAAGAAAGGTTTATTTACTTTATTTAATGTGTCTGAGTGTTTCCCTGCATGCATTTCTGTGCCCTGGGAGTGTGCCTGGTCCCTAAGAAAGTAAGAAGAGGACATTCGACCTCTGGAATGGAGTCACAGACGGTTGTGAGCTGCTGCGTGCGTGCTGGAGTCAAAACTGGGTCCCCCAGGAGCGAGTGTTCTCGAGCCACCTCCCAGCCTCTGGCTACCCAACTTTAAAAGTTCCCCTTCCAAGGCTGGAGAGATGGCTCAGTGGTTAGGACCCAAGTTCAGTTTCCAACAGCCATAGCCTGTAAATCCATGGTCAGGGTATCCGATGTTCCAGTTCTGACCTCCTCAGGCACCCCTCACATGGGGCACACACATGCTCATAAATGAAAAGAAATGCTTAAAAAATGCTTATCCCAAGGGCTGAGGATGTGGCTCAGGCAGTGTGGGGCCCTGGGTTCCTTCCTGAGAGACATCACAGAAGAGTGTATTTCTAGGTTTTTCCTGAGACCTCTGGGACCTGCAGTGTTCATAGCTTGAGGCTGCCTCATCCCAGGGACGATTGTGAATGTGGATAGATGGCTGTAGAGTCGCTGTAGCCCCAGGTCCTCCACCTCCTAAGTGCTGGGACTGTGGAACCCAGGCCTTGGGAATGCCTGGAAGCGCTCTTGAGTCACACCCCCACACACGCCTGGCCTTCTGCAGCGGGCCCTGCCCTGTGTCCCCTGGACACTCCTCTACCCTCAGCCTTTCCTCATGGTCTGCAATGCTGTGGGCTTCTGTCACTCATGCTGTGAGAAGCTTCTGGACCCCTCCGGGTTCTGACACAGCTGCCTTTGGGCAAAGCACAGTGCACAGAAACTGTCCCATAGGTCCTTGGGGCATAGAGTGTGGGTGGGGCTCCAGGGAGGGTCCGTGCAGGACAAGTGGATGGACCTCACAGTTCTGGGGGTTTCTAGGGAAGATTCAGGACCAGGGTGTGATGCTGCTTCACTTCCTCCTCTCTTGGGTGCAAAGATGGTTTGTGTCCACACAGGTACTGACTCTTTAGTGATATGTACTGTACCCTTCTTGGGGGCTAGGCAACCTTCAGAGTTGGGGAAGGGGCCTGGGGATGGCGCACTACTCTTGCAGAGACCGGAGTTCAGTGCCTGTCTCCCATGTCAGGCAGCTCATACCTGCCTGTGACTCCCACTCTAGGGGATCTGACGCCCTCTTCTGGCCGCCTCAGGAACTGCACTCACATGTGTACCCAGCCCCTGGGGAATAGATCAGTGGGGAGAGAGGTTTGCCACCAACCCTGACCAAGGTGGGGGGGGATCCTGGGGATGAGGTGGAGCCTCAGCATGGCCTGGAGAAGCAGGAAGACCCCAGCTGCACCCCAAAGACTGAGCAGAGCCCTCAAACACACGGGGAGCATCTTTGTAGCAGGGCCACCCCTCATGCTGGAGGCCTCTGTTTTAGAATCGCTGCTTGCCCCTCCGGTCTCCTCCATGACACTGGCCTCTCCTGACTTTCCTCCTCAACAGTTCCGGGACCTCTGTACCCCACAGGCTGATGGGAGATCAGATCTGCTATAGATCCCCCTGATAGCCCGCCCTAACCTCGAGAGGGATGTGGTCATAGGGAGAGCATGATGGGTCAGGAGGGGGATCCTGCCCTCGTGACTTCCTGTCTCTTCATGTCTTCTGCTGGCCCTGTCCCCAGAGCTTGTAGTCTGATGCTCAGCCCTAGCTGTAGAGGGTTCTTGGGGCGACCGAGGCCAGCTTCCCTCAAGGCTATGACTCTTGTCGTGTTGGGGTGTTCACAATGCACAGGGCTGCTGTCTCACACTGCCAGTGTGTACAGCCCATCCGTCCCCGGAACCCACTCTTCCCCCTCAAACTTCAGGCTCTTCCAGCCGAGGCCTCCTTTAGCTTAGTAGAAATTTAGGATACCGGTTTTTGGAGTTTGGACTTACAGAAGTGACAGGTGTTTTGTTTCTTGGCCAAAATGAAAATTTCAGTTGCGATTTCTGTTTCTGGACCTTGATTTCTGTTCTGACCAGATCAAGAGGCCGAGAAGCATAGCTTGTTGTATAAGGGTCCCCAGGGACTGCAGTGTGTGTGTGGGACTCTTCTCTGTCATCTGGGGGCAGTGGGAAGAAGCTGAGCAGAATGTGGTGTTGGAAAAACAGTCCATCCTGGGCGAATGGTCTAGCCTCACCCCAAAGTGGACTGGGGGCTGTGAGCTGTCCCTTACACAGTGGGATTGTGTGATGTCCGAGTCAGCTGTGAGATGGGGTGAGCCAGGGAGGCAGGGCAATAGCTGTCCACACCTGCAAAAGCCGGCACAGACGGCATGGAGTGAGGCCTTGGAGGTAAAGAACCTGGTAGCTTCCCCAGAGGGAAAAGGGAGACCTTCTCAAACCCCAGTTTTCCGAGAGGCTCAAATTTCTTTTTCTTTCTTCTTTCTTTCTTTCTTTCTTTCTTTCTTTCTTTCTTTCTTTCTTTCTTTCTTTCTTTCTTTCTTTCTCCCTTCCTTTCTCTCTCTCTCTCTTTCTTTCTCTCTCTTCCTTCCCTTTTTCTATCTCTTCCTTTCTCCTTTCCTCCTTCCCTCCCTTCCTCCTTCCCTCTCCTTCTTCTTTCTTCTTCTGTTTTTTGAGACAGGGTTTCTCTGTATAACAGTTCTGGGACTCGCTTTGTAGACCAGGCTAGCCTTGAACTCAGAGATTCACTCTTTCTGACTCTCGAGTATTGGGATTAAAGGTGTGTACCACCACACCTGGCAAATTTCTTTCTTAAGATTTAGTTTTATTTCATGCGTGTGTGTGTGTGTGTGTGTGTGTGTGTATGTATGTATGTTTATCTATCTTTGCACATGTGTGGAGGCCAGAAGGTGGTACTTAGTATCTTCCTTTAATACTTTCACCCATTCCTTTGAGGCAGAGGCTCTCCTTGGACCTGGGTCTTGTGTCTCAGCTGTGCTGGAAGGCTCTTCTGTTTCCACCTGCCTCATGGCTGGGGTTACAGGTGTCTTGTGGCTGCCCATTTGATACATGGGTGCTCGGAGCTGAACTCCAGGCCTCATAAGTGTTCAGCAAGCACCTAAGCTCCAAGCCATGTCTTCAGCCTCCCCTCCCCCCACCTGGGTCTCTAGCTTTGTCCTGTCCCACAGAGTGGGCAGGAGGCAGAGACTGGGGTTCTGCCAGGGAGCTCTGAGCTCTGACTGAGTCCCCATCTCTTCCTGTCACACCCAGATTGCCTCTTCAAAGTCTGCCCCATGAACCGCTACTCTGCACAGAAACAGTACTGGAAAGCCAAGCAGACTAAGCAGGACAAGGAGAAGATCGCCGACGTGGTACTGCTCCAGAAGCTGCAGGTGTGTATTCGGGTGCACAGGGCCTGGGGCACATGGTACAGGGGCTCATGGGGCTGGGGCACATGGTACGGGGGTGTTAGGGACTGGGTGCACGGCACTGGGTGTACGACAGGGCCTCCACTCCTCAGAGTCAGCGGCGGCTTCATGCGTGAGATGAGCGTTTTGAAAATCCTAATGGGCAAGACCGGTGTAAAAGTCCACGATTTGGGGCAGACAGGGAGTGGAGTGCCCGTCTAGGAACCCAATGTCTGTATAAATCCTTCCTGCCAGTTCCAAGATGGGCATAGCCCTGTGCCAGGGCACGTGACTCAGTGGTTAGATGTGGGCACAACTGTACCTGGACTTACCAGTGGCTCCTGAGGCGGTGGCTCTGGGGAACCTCACTGGAGAACACAGGGTCTCGTCTTAATCTCCCGCTGCTTTATAGAGCTGCAGCCTGAGGCTCTTGGGACCCATCTTCCCATATTGTGGGTCTGGTTGAGCCGAGGCAACCCCTAGGACCCTGACTCTCCTTCTTGGGCACATGCATAGTGCTGTGGCACTGGCCTGGTGGACATACACACGGAATGTCCTCTGAGCATAGCTCAGGTGTGGTCCAGTGCGGACACCGACCGTAGGGGCAGCAGCTGTGGTGAGCCTCTGAGGCCCCTGCCCTGGGGCCGTGGGACTGGAATAGCTGGGTGGACCCCCATCCCATAGCTGTGACTGGGCCGTGGAGGGAGGGCAGAAGGGACTGTCTGAGCTCTGGTCTCAGGGTGGGCTATCCCCGGCTTCCTCTCTACAGCCACTGTAGACCGAGTTGGGGCTGAGACCTGGGGCTCACACCTGAGTCAGAGCTTCACACTGTAGCTCTGAAGGATCACATGGCACACGCATGGCTCCCCTGCAGCCTCTGCAGCCCTGGCTTGATTTACCCTAGACCCAACAGCCCTGAGCGGGAGGAAAGGGCAGAAGGACCGCTGTCCTCAGAGTGTGCTTGTCTGATGGAGGAGGCCTTTCTTCAGCAAGGGTCTGGGTTGATGGCCCAGTTTATAGGGGTTCCCCTAAGAGGAAATGGAGCTTACTTATCCTTGAGGCCATCTGAGCTGGAGCAGCATCAGGGAAGGGATCTCTGGAGGGGTCGGGGAGGGATGGCAAGTGACCTTTGCCCAGCTTAGTCTGAAGAATGGGGGTAAGGAGTGGACACAGGCTTAAGTCACTGGATGTGTCAAAGGCATGAGAGCTCAGGGTCCTCGTGGAAGGTGCCCTTCAGGGTGGGATCAGACTTCTCGGCCATGGTGAGCTGTGAAATCGCCGGCTGGCCGTCCTCTGCATTTGAGGCCTCAGGCCATTGCTTAGTGGGAGGAGGGAAGGCCCCTGGATGCAGCACCAGAGACAGGACCAAGGATGGGTGGGTGAGTGTGTGGTGTGTGTGTGTGTTTGTGCACGCACACACATGCATGGTGGCGTCATCTTCCTCTGGAGCAGTTTCTGAGTTCTGAGTGTCCCCCACCCCCCCCCTTTGTCTGCAGCATGCAGCCCAGATGGAGCAGAAGCAGAATGACACGGAGAACAAGAAGGTTCACGGTGACGTGGTCAAGTACGGCAGCGTGATCCAGGTGTGGCCTTGGTGCAGAGCATTCCCTGCCCTTCTGTGTGTGTGTGCGTGTGTGTGTGTGTGTGTGTGTGTGCGTGCATATGAGTGTGTGTATCTGTGTGGATGAGTGTGTGTGTGAGTAAATGTGTGTGTGATGATATTTCTGGTGGATGGCTGCTACCACCTTTTCAACTGCACTTCCGTACTGTACTGTGCCCAGGGGAGTGTTTTTAGCTCAGGGTCATGAGCGCATACTTAGCTAGGCTCTGATCTCAATAGTGTGGTGACCTCAAATTCCTTAACTCCCTGTTTACTTCACTGGTAAACAAGCCAGTCGGGCTGGAGATGGCTCAGTGGATGGGAGCACTTGCTGCTCTTGCAGACGACCCAAGTTAGATTTCCAGCTACCACATGGGGCTGCCTAACTCCAGTTCCAGGGGATCCAGTGCCCTCTTCTGGCCTCTGTGGGTACTGCATGCACACAATGCATATACATGAACACAATGCATATACATGCACACAGGAAATACCTTTCTACGTGTAAAATAAAAATAAACAAATCTTAAAGCAGGCCAGTGATAGCATTTGTTAGATCAGGGTGATGGAGGTGACGTGGAAACAAAAGCAGACAGGCACCTTCAGAAGCAGAATTGTTCCTTTAATCAGAACTTCTGAAGTCTCTAGAAGTCTGTACAGTGTGCTTGGGCTTCAGACGGAAAGGGGCTGGGAGGTTCCATCTGCATGTCTGCCATCTCAGAGTGTAGATGCCACTGGGAGATATGCTGATCCTCTAACCAGAGCCCTAACAGTCCCACTGGCATTATCATGAAGTCAGCTTTTCTGTGCCAAGCCTCTCAGCCCACCTAAGACTTTAACTCTTCATTGTTTGCCTGTGGGATTGTAAGATTCTGTGTAAGATTAGCTAGGGCTGTAGATGGAGTTTACTTGGTAGAGGGTGCTTGCCTGGCGAGCGCAGAGCCTGGGCTAAACCCTGGAGTCTCATAAACGGGGCAGGTGGATCTCTGCAGACCAGCACTGAGGGGCGCAGGCAGGAGAGTCAGAACTCCCAGGTCATCCTGGACTGTGTCTGAGATCTCTGCAGACCAGCACTGAGGGGCGCAGGCAGGAGGGTCAGAACTCCCAGGTCATCCTGGACTGTGTCTGAGAAGCAATGACTCGGGTTAAAATGTGCATAATTTCTGTTTCTTCATGGAGGTGCGTGCTTGGCGGGTCATCTCCTGCTGAGCTGCACTTTGACCTGGCATGCAGTTTGACAAGGTGTGCCAGTGTCAGTGCGTGTCAGCCTGTGACAGTGTGTCTGACGTCCTGTGTGACCTCCCCCCTGAGGGCCTGGCCTCCTGGGCCTGGCGGCCTCACTCCCACGCCGCACCTCTGCCTCAGCTCCTTCACATGAAAAGCAACAAGTACCTGACGGTGAACAAGCGGCTGCCGGCGCTGCTGGAGAAAAACGCCATGCGGGTGACGCTGGATGCTACAGGCAACGAGGGCTCCTGGCTCTTCATCCAGCCCTTCTGGAAGCTGCGGAGCAATGGGGACAATGTGAGCACATGACCAGGGCAGGAAGGGGCTGGGCAGAGGTGTGGCCCACCCTCCAGAGGGATTGCACGACTGAGCAGAGGGCGGAGACCCTGCTGGAAAATGCTTTTAATATTCTCGCCTCACTTTGTCCTGTTCCAAAGGTGGTCGTGGGGGACAAGGTGATCCTGAATCCTGTCAACGCAGGGCAGCCTCTACATGCCAGCAATTATGAGCTTAGTGACAACGCTGGCTGCAAGGAGGTGAGCTGGACGAGGGGTGTGTCCCGGGGTTGAGCCAGGTCCCCAGCTCTGTGTGTGTGTGTGTGTGTGTGTGTCTCTCCCCGCACATCTTTGCCTCTGGTGCTGCCCAGAACCCTGGGCCTCACTGCTTCCCTGCTCTGCCTCCCAGCGTTCAGTCTCATCCTTCACCCCACTGGCCAGTTGCCACAAGGGTCCTGGCTAGGGTCTGGCATCTTGGCTTCGGGAAGCACCCAGAGCCACAACAGGAGCTGGGCTGGCTTCCCCCTCTCCCTTTCCCTCTCCCTTCCTCCTCCTTGGTCTTCAGCGCTGGCCATGCTTGGCAGCTCAGCTGTGTCACCAGCCTGCCCGCCCCCCTGCAGGTCAACTCTGTCAACTGCAATACCAGCTGGAAGATCAATCTATTCATGCAGTTCCGGGACCACCTGGAGGAGGTGTTGAAGGGGGTAAGTTCGAGTCCCTCCCAGCTGTCAAATGACAGCTCTGTTCTCTTCAGCTTCCCTCTGCCCCCCAGAAGTCCCCCATGTGTCCAGCTATCTCATCCCTCCCCTTGGCTGTCCTCCTTTTCTTCTCTTGGAACATCAGAGACCTCCCTACCCTGTCCTCCACCTCAGGGTGGCCACATCCGTGGAGCACCCTTTCCTGTCTCTGACTTTTACTCTGTGGGCCCCTTATTGTGCCCTAAGCTTTCTTTGGCAAGAAAAGGCTGTTCCTGCCTGCTGCCAGGAGCTGGTGCCTGCCCACCTGCCATGGGGGTTGGTGCCTCTTCCCCGTCCCCAGACATGCCAGTGTGTACACTGGGGGAGGAGGTGGCCGCCAGGCCAGGGAGGGGCTGGCCCAACAGGCAGAGCAGCCAGTGCCCCTGTAGTGAATACTGAGGCACGGGGGAGAATGAGAATTAAAAGCCAAGCTTCTGATGGAGAGACAGGTTAGGGATGGGGTAACGAAGAGTGAGGCACCCCAGCTAGAATAGTCTTGGGGGGCTGTGAGGGTGCAAGGCCTCAAAGCAGGTACCATGAGGAGGCCAGCCTGCTCCCTGCTCAGAAGCCCCAGGGGCGCCCTTCACCCCTTTCCTTCCAAGATGGCTCCCTCATCGCTCTGATTGCTCTGGCTGCCCCCATCAGCCTGGGTTGCTCAAAGGCTTTCTCCCTCTGTTCACGGAACCTTCATGTTGTCCAGGTGTCAGCCAGAGCCCAGTCCAGCCCAGTGCCCCTCCCCAAAGCTGCCCAGTGACACATGCTAGTCCCTGCTCTGGGCAGCATGTATTAGACAGGCTCGCTTCGGGTCCCTCTCCGCCATTCCCTGTGAGATCTGGCAAGCCTGTCATGGTGTTGGGTTAGGCTCCAGGCAGGCTAGAAGCAAGGCACTCTCCTCAAAGCCCACCTGTTTGTGCCTTCCCTGCACCGGCCACACAGTGTCTCTGGGTTCTGCTGTAGAGACTGATGCAGTCTGGGTGCAGATGCATAGCTCATTTCCGTGTCCACTCCGAGGGTCCCCTGAGCACTGCGTCTAGAGCCAGGTTCAGTGCAGGAAGACAGCCATGCTCCGAGAACCTGCTGCGTGGCCGCCCGCAGGGGAGCAAGTGTGAAGGCGGGACTGAGGTGTGGGCCGTGGGACTGAGGCAGGGACTCTCCCACCTGCTCCGGGCTGCGTGGCTCTTGGCAGGATGCCTCCCTTCTCTGCCTGGGTAGCAAGCGGTACTCCAGTACTCCATCCAACCGTGTGATAGTTTCTGCCGGAAGCCAGAGTGGCTCCGTTCTGCAGAAGGCACAGCTGAGGCTCACTGACAGATAAGGAATATATTATCAAGCCGGGCGGCGGAGGCGGTGGTGGTGGCGCACGCCTTTAATCCTAGCACTTGGGAGGCAGAGGCAGGCGGATCTCTGCAGCCTGGTCTATAAGAGCTAGTTCCAGGACAGGCTCCAAAGCCACAGAGAAACCCTGTCTCGAAAAAAAACAAAAAAAGAAACCCCCTTTCCAAAAGTATCCCACCCCTCACAGCATGGGGGAGCAAGATTCAAACCCAGTTTTTGTCTAAGGTCTGGAGGTGAACAAGCCATGCTCCACAAGCCACCCTCCAGCTGCCACAGAGAATAAAAGAAGCGGTGGGTGGGGGCTTAGAGGGGGCGGCCCTACGGCCTATGCTGGGAGCCTGAGAATAGGGAGTCCTTCCTGCCTTCCTGACAGAGGCCTTTGGAGGTGCCAGGAGGGAGGAGGTGCCTGGAGGGAGAAGGTACCTGGAGGGTTGGAGTATGGAAACCTGGGGTAGAGGGCTGCGCACAGTTCCCCCTTCCCCCTCCCCGTGGTAGGCCGCATCCGGGGGACCCTGAGCCTGGGGGCGTGACTGTGAACGTCTGACCCCGCCCCCGCCCCGCCCCCAGGGAGACGTGGTGCGGCTGTTCCACGCGGAGCAGGAGAAGTTCCTCACCTGTGATGAGTACAAGGGCAAGCTGCAGGTGTTCCTGCGAACCACGCTGCGCCAGTCGGCCACCTCAGCCACCAGCTCCAACGCACTCTGGGAGGTGGAGGTCAGAGCCCACACCGTGTTCGCTTCCCGGTACCCGCGAGGGTGGAATGTCCGTCCCATCCTTCCCCTGGCCCCACCATCGCCAAGAGGCCAGGGAGGACTGGGCACTTCGATCCCCACAGGCCTCCCAGGGTCTGGGCTTCCCTTTCAGTCCTCCCCACCTCACCCTTACCTGTCCCCAGGTGGTCCACCACGACCCGTGCCGAGGAGGAGCGGGACACTGGAACGGTCTGTACCGGTTCAAGCACCTGGCCACAGGCAACTATCTGGCTGCCGAGGTGAGCGAGGGGTGGAGTGGGCATGGCATCTGTGTGTGCTGGGGACACGGGAAGCATGCGCACGCTTGCTCACACATGGGCATGGCGTCTGTGTATGCCGGGGACGCAGGGAGCCTGCGTATGCTTGCTCACGCATGAACATGGCATGTGTGTGTGTGTGCCGGGACACAGGGAGCATGTGCACCTTGCTCATGTGTGTGCCTATGGAGAAGGGACCATGAGGGGCTCTCTGCACAGCTCCTCCGGGAGTCGTGTGGCCTGGGCTAACCATCTTGGGGTGCCTTCTGAGTTTGATCCTGTGTTTGGGGTGTGTGTACTGACAGCGTAGTAATCCCCCTCACCTTGCACCTCTGTTCAGGAAAACCCCAGCTACAAAGGCGATGCCTCAGATCCCAAAGCAGCAGCAGGACCGGTGAGGAGCGGAGCAGGGCGGCTGCCTGGGCTGGGAGGGGGGCAGTGGCGGGGTGAGGGGGGGCGGAGGGGGTAGTGGTGTGGGACAGGAGGCGCAAGGCCAAGCAACCTAGGAAGTAGGTGGGATCTTGCCTGACCCGGGGGTCCTCCTCCCAGGGGGCCCAGGGCCGCACAGGCCGCAGGAATGCTGGCGAGAAGATCAAGTACCGCCTGGTAGCCGTGCCACACGGCAACGACATTGCCTCTCTGTTTGAGTTGGACCCCACCACGCTGCAGAAAACTGACTCCTTGGTGCCCCGGTAGGTGTGCGCCATCTGCCTGAGGCCCTTTGTTCCTGGGACCTCTTGGGTCTGCTGTTCTGAGAGCTGTTTGTGGCTTGTGTGTAGGCACAGCCTCCTTTGCTGCGCTGGGGTCTGCCCTGTCTTTATTACAGAGCTGCTTCTCGGCCTCTTGGCCCAGTCCAGCAGGCGCTCGAGTGCTGTGGGAGGTCCTTCTGTGTATGTGTTGCTTTTATTGGTTAATGAATAAAGCTGCTTTGGCCTATGGCAGGCAGAATATAGCCAGGATGGAAGAGATATAGAGAGAGTAGGTGGAGTCAGGGAGATGCCACATAGCTACTGAAGGAGACAGACAGCCTGGAACCTTACCAGTAGGCCACAGCCTTGTGGTAATACACAGGTTAATAGAAATGGGTTAATTTAAGATGTAAGAGTTAGTTAACAAGAAGCCTGAGCTAATAGGCTGAACAGTGTTGTAGTTAATAGTTTCTGTGTGATGAAAGAGCACCCTCTGATTGTACTCAAGCACAAAGCGTGAACGGGTCTGTCGCAGCCAGGCACCTGGAGAACCCAGATGCTGTCTGGGAGGTCAGGCTGCCACACCTGTAAGGTCCCACCAACTCTGAGAATGCAGGGTGTCACGTTCCTGTGATCGAGGCTGCGCCTCGGCTGGTAGAAGGCACGAAGGCCTGGGCTCAGTATCTAGCACTGTAGACCCGGAGCGGTGGCTCACGCCTGTGATTCCGGCATGCCTGAGATGGGGGCAGGAGGACCACCTTATTCTCCTCTACTGTGTAGTGAGCTTGAAGCCAGGGCTGCAGGAGAAATGAAGAAAACATCACAGGGGTGTAGAGATGGCTCCGTGGATAAAGCACTTTCTGTCCAAGCATGAGGACCAGAGTCCGGATGCTGGGTGGGAGTGAGCCTGCTGACAGGGAATCTCCGTAGTTGGCACGCCTAGCTAGATGCTGCAACATGTCGCGTTCCTGGTTCAACAAAAGAATCTGCCTCCATATAAAAGATGGCGGGCGGTGGAGGAAATGGCCTGATGCTAACCTCCAGTTCTGAGCACACACACGCACTCAAGTACACACATGTGCATGCCTCGAGGCAAAAAATCCCGAGTCATCCAGGCCTCAGTGTTTTCTGGCCACCAGACCTCAGGTAGATGCGTCCACCATGCCGCCTCAGTCTGTCATCTATAAAGGGGAACAGCAAGGTCTGCCACTAGGATTTCTGGGGAATAATGGAGGAACCGTTAGCCCCTAGTCTCTAACCTGACACTTCCTGGGGGCTTGGTTTGTTCAGGTGAATGCTGGCCCCTTGCCCATCAGCACACATTGGTTTAGGGGTACACCACGGTCTGTGTGCACGAGAGCGCACAGTAGGGCCGGGGCTCACCCATCCTCAGCCCACACCGTGGAGAGCAGAGCAAGCGGACGGTGTTGGAGACTGGCGAGCCGAGAGTGCCTGCCGTCTGTAGCACCCTCCCTCACTAGCTGTGTCCTCTTACCAGGAACTCCTATGTGCGACTGCGGCACCTCTGCACCAACACATGGATCCAGAGCACCAATGCGCCCATCGACGTGGAAGAGGAGCGGCCTATCCGGCTCATGGTGCGGAACCTTGTGTGTGGGGCTGGGTCCTGCTGGAGGGTCCCTGGCACCCTGCTGACCCTTGTCTCTACAGCTGGGCACGTGCCCCACCAAGGAAGACAAGGAGGCCTTTGCCATTGTGTCGGTGCCCGTGTCTGAGATTCGTGACCTGGACTTTGCCAATGATGCCAGCTCCATGCTGGCCAGCGCTGTGGAGAAACTCAACGATGGCTTCATCAGCCAGAATGACCGCAGGTGTGTTGGGAGGGGGCCGAGGCGGGATTTCTTGGACCAGAAGCTCCCAGATCACAACATGGAAAGTTACTATTCGTTATGAATGTGTGGTTTTATCTTAGGCTTCTGACACTAGCTCTTGTGACTTTAACCTCTTTCTCTTCATCTGTTTTGTCTCATGTCCTGCTTCCCTGCTTGCTCGGTGCCTGGCTGACTGGCCTCTGGTGTCTTCCTCTCTTTCTCCCTAGTTCTCTTTTGCGCCTGGATTCCTCCTATTTATTCTCTCTGCCCAACAGCCCCACCTATCCCTCTACTACCTAGCTATTGGCCATTCAGCTTCTTTTTAGACCAATCAGGTGCCTTAGGCAGGCAGTGCATCACATTTTTATATAATTAGACAAATGCAGCATAAACAAATGTAATACATCTTTACATAGTTAAAGAAATACTCTTCAACATAAACAAATGTAACACATCTTTACATAGTTAAAGAAATACTCTTCAACATAAACAAATGT
>NC_022028.1:53223139-53243513 GCF_000317375.1 Microtus ochrogaster | reverse complement strand
AGATCTCATTACAAATGGTTGTGAGTCACCATGTGGTTGCTGGAAATTGAACTCAGGACCTCTGGAAGAGCAGCCAGTGCTCTTAACCACTGAGCCCTCTCCAGCCCACCCATCATTCTTTCTGAAGTAAATTGGTACTGTCAGGAGCAGACATGTCTCACTGTCACGAAAAGCCATGTTATTAAACATCTTAAATGCCATATTCCGTAGCTCTCTGAAGCATTTGAAGATCACCTATCTAAAATATATATATGTTTAACCTTGAAAACATACCTAACATAACTACAAGTTTGATTGTTATAGGTGACTACCTACTAATCTGAATTTTTAATTATACATTACATTTTTAAATGAGCTGCATGGACCCAATACCCTAGAGTAGAAACATACAGCATAACAAAAGTAACTTTAAATTTATATCAATATACCAAAACCCATGCCAATGTAAACATTTGAGATTAATGGTTATTTTTATCCTGTATTCCTATACCCCCCTAAACAATCACAAACATTATATCCCCTCAAATGACCAAAACCCGCCCACTTTACCTCTTGGGAATATGGGTCTCTTGTTCTCTAGACTGCTTCCTGTTTTCTGAAGGCAATGACATCTTTAGGGGACCCTGAGAAGATTGAGATAATGGTCAGGCCCTAGGAAAACTAGTAGTAGCATTTGCTGTCAGTCTCAGAACTGTGGCCATGCAGAGGGATCTGTAAATAGATCATCCGTCTTGTAGTTTCTTGGTTTATTTATGTTTGTAGCCAAGATTTTCAGGAGATTTCTTGTGATCAAACCTGGTCTCTATTAATCTTGAAGGAATCCACAGGGTTTTGTTTCCTATAGAAACAAGAACATAACCTCTCCTCCAACACAGTACATTTTCTGACTTCCATTTTAAAGTTAAGACATCCTAAAAGTGTCTAGGCTGGTTTCATTCAGCAGTTCCTTTTACAATCACAACACCATACAGGATCTAGACTCCTTGTGTATTTCCCATCTTTACGTGACTTTTTTCTTTTATATTACTTACTCTTTTTTTTTTTTTGAATTTTTGAGACAGGGTTTCTCTGTAGCTTTTTGGTTCCTGTCCTGGTACTAGCTCTTATAGACCAGGCTGGCCTCAAACTCACAGAAATCCACCTGCCTCTGCCTCCCGAGTGCTGGGATTAAAGGCGTGCGCCACCACCGCCCAGCTATTACTTACTCTTTATTTTTATTTTTTTAAATATTTATTATGTATACAGTATTCTGTCTCATTACAGATGGTTGTGAGCCACCATGTGGTTGCTGGGAATTGAACTCAAGACCTCTGGAAGAGCAGGCAATGCTCTTAACCTCTGAGCCATCTCTCCAGCCCTATTACTTACTCTTTAAAGACTATTATTTTAAACATTTTTCCTGTGCTTGTCCCACTAGCTCTTATAGCTTAATCTAACCCGTTTCTCTTCATCTACGTTTGCCTTGGGGCTTCTTACCTTTCATTCTGTATGTCCCTCTTTCCTGCTTCCTCTCTGTCTGTCTGTCTGTCTGGCCCCAGGCATCTCCCTCTTTCTCTCATTCTCATCTCTGGAGCCCAGATTCCTACTTCTGCCTGCCATCCCCACTTATCCTTCAGCTGCCTAGCTATTGGCTGTTCAGCTTTCTATTAGGCCAATCAGGTGCCTTAGGCAGGCATGGTGAAACAAATGTAACACATCTTTACATAGTTACACAAATGCAGCAGAAACAAATGTAACGCCTTTTTACATAAAGAACTGCAGTATAAACAAATGTAACACTCAGATGTAACACCTCTTCACATAGTTAAACAAATGGAGGAGAAACAAATGTAACACTCAGATGTAACACCTCTTCATAGTTAAACACATCTTTACATAGTTAAGGAACTATTCCACAGCAGGGGATGGAATTGTGGGGGGCAGCAGGAGACCATGGAGCAGGGCAGATGACTGAGTTGAACTCAGGACCTTTGGAAGAGCAGGGCCACAGAGGAGCGGCAAGAACCAGGGAACCAGGCTGGCACTGCATCCTGGCGTGGGGAGCCAGTCTCACTGCTTACATCATCCCAGAAGTAGCCTTATGGGACCACTGGGGCTCGGAGGAGTCAGATGTCCTCTGGGTCACATAGCTTTGAGTAGTAGAATCAGGACACTGCAAATCCCTTCATAGCAGACTCACTGCCCCCAGTCCCCATTGCCCAGCTCTTTCTGCAATGTTCTGAGCTCTGTTTTCTTGGGGCAGTTTGGGGTCCAGGGAAGGTAGGGTGTGAGGCATTTCCTAAGAGCAGTTTGGTGGGAGCTGGGCTAATGCTGGGCTTGGCAGCAGTACCGGTGAGTGATCCGGAGAGAGCTGCTAGCCTGTGTGGACACATGTTGGCTGGGCCCTGGGGAGCTGCTCACAGCACATCATACTTGCTTCCCGTGTTGCCCTCGGCCAGGTTTGTCATCCAGCTGCTGGAGGACCTGGTGTTTTTTGTCAGCGATGTTCCCAACAATGGGCAGAATGTCCTGGACATCATGGTCACCAAGCCCAACCGAGAGCGGCAGAAGCTGATGCGGGAACAGAACATACTAAAGCAGGTGTGTACGCTCTCTAGGGGCTTCTACTGAAGGGGGATCGTGGAGGGGCGTGGCTCAGCGGGAGAGCGCCTGCCTAGCATACATCGGTGAGGAACTGAGAGCATAGATCAGTGCTAAGTGCTAAAATTTACCAGTGAGGGGCTCAGGGTATGGATTAGGAAGGAAGTCCTTGCCTAGACCCACCAGTGGGGAGGTAGGGATTTGGCTCAGTGGGAGAGCATGCACTTAGCATATTCAAGGCAAGGGCCTAGGTGCCATCCCCAGCACTGGAGGAAAGATGTATCTGAGCCATGGGCACCCTATAGGAATCGCCTCATTTGACCCCCTCCTGCAAAACTGTGGCCCTCATTATACTGAAGCCCATAGAGGCTGGAGTTCTGCCGAGCTGGACAGCTCTGGGCTCCTGTGACAGGACACTCTGGGATGGAGTCAGCTAGGGTTGGGGTTCCGGGATGAGGCAGGGTGCAGGTGGGATGGGAGAGTCCCTATCACTTTCTACACCCCTCAGATCTTCGGCATCCTGAAGGCTCCGTTCCGTGACAAGGGGGGTGAAGGCCCACTGGTGCGGCTGGAGGAACTGTCCGACCAGAAGAATGCCCCCTACCAGTACATGTTCCGCCTCTGCTATCGGGTGCTGCGGCACTCCCAGGAGGACTACCGCAAGAACCAGGTGGGTACAAGACTGCCCTTGCTGGGCGTGTACCCTGCCTTCACTCCTCACTGGGCACAGAGGCTGGCAGCCCTGGGTACAGGGCGGCACCAGATGGTGGGGCTGGGTGCTTACCCCAGGCTGTCCTGGGCTCTGCTGTTGCTGTCTTTTTCTTCTTTCTCTCTCTCTCTCTCTTTTGAGACAGGGTTTCTCTGTAGCTTTGGAACCTGTCCTGGAACTAGTTCTTGTAGACTAGGCTGGCCTCGAACTCAGAGATCCGCCTGCCTCTGCCTCCCTAGTGCTGGGATTAAAGGCGTGCGCCACCACCGCCCGGCTGCCATTGCCATCTTAAAATACTACTGCTTCCTCTTCCTCTTTTTTTCTTGGTTTACTGAGACAGGGTCTCATATGTGGATCTGGCTGGCCTAGAACTCGCTATATAGATCACAGTGATTCACCTGCCTCTGCCTCCTGAGTGCTGGGATTAAAGGCGTGCCACCATCTAGCCTAAAATTCTTCATTTTGAACCATGTTTTCACTATTTTCTACCATGTAGCCAGTCTCTCTAGGCAGACAAGGCCCTGAGCACAGCTCAGAAACCATGTAAAGACAAGATGCCCTTCTGCTGTGACTGCGGCTTCCATGGTCGCCTGAAATGGGCTTTTCAGATCCGTTTTCTCTATGGTGTAGAGACGCTCACTCGGGCCCATGAGATAACAGCACAGGGCAGAAGCCTGGCCTCCTGGCCTTAACTCTGCCCTTTTCTTTAGGGCACAGACTCTGTCTAGTTCCCCAAAGTCCTAACTGGAGATTTTTAAAAGAAATGCTTGGCTCTGGCAGCCTCGACAAGCTAGATTTAATGATCTATTATTCTGTTATTAAAGAGACCAGCAATGGTCAAAAGCAGAGAGAGAGAGACAGACAGACAGACATAGTCAATGTGGCCTCATTGATAAATAAGGAAGATATAAAAGGGTTCAGTGACCCCCTAAGTCTGTTTCTGGCTGCCAAGCTGAGCTCTAGGTTTAAGTGGAGGAAGAACTGGGACAAAGGCCATAGCTGGGCCTGCCTGGTGACTCAGCCCAGGCCCAACAATAGATTACAGATGATCTGGTTGAGGGTGTAGCTTTGCCACCTAGATAACTGCTCTTATCTTAGGGGTGACCTGTCCTGCAGGTTCCCTGCTGCTTGGAGACCGCTTCAGTCCCGTCACAAAGATGGGTCAGGTCTGGGGTTCCTGGGCTTCAGAGGGAAGGCTGAGAGGTTAGGTGGACAGAGGCAACGGGAGGCTCAGTTGGTAGAGCGTGTGCCTAGCATGGCTCAACCCCCGGGTTCATTCCCAACACCATGTGAACTGGGCACAGTGGCAAATGCTCGCTATCCCAGCATCTTAACACGGAGGCAGGAGGACTGGATGTTACTCCAGCTACACAGGAGGCAATGCCAGGCTCTCATGCAGCTCAGTCAGGGCCCCTGCCTGTGTTGGTCCTGATCTGGAAGTTGGGGTGTGGGGGGTCAAGGCCCTGCAGCAGAGCAGCCTCATCCCTCGTCCACAGCCCTAGTGACGCCCCTCCCGTCTGCCTCTCTCCAGGAGCACATCGCCAAGCAGTTTGGGATGATGCAGTCACAGATCGGCTATGACATCCTGGCTGAGGACACCATCACTGCCCTGCTACACAACAACCGGAAGCTGCTGGAGAAGCATATTACCAAGACGGAGGTGGAGACCTTCGTCAGCCTCGTGCGCAAGAACCGAGAGCCCAGGTGCCCCACCGCGCCCTGCCTCTCCTGTGCCTCCTTCCAGCCCCGCTGCTGGGCTTTTGGTTTCTTTAAGATGTATTTTATATATGAGGGCTCTATCTGCATGTACACCTTTATGCCAGAAGAGGGCATCAGATCCCACTGTAGATGGTTGTGAGCCACCATGTGGTTGTGGGAATTGAACTCAGGACCTCTGGAAGAGCAACCAGTGACATTTCTCCAGCCCTGGTTTTTTTGTGAGACAGCCCTGGTTTTTTATGTAGCCCTGGCTGTCCTGGAACTCACTATGTAGACCAGGCTGGCCTCTGCTTCCCGAGTGCTGAGGTTAAAGGCGTGCACTACCATGCTGGCTTCTGGTGCTGGTTGTTAGCTGCCGGATACCTGCACTGTGCTCGCTGCCTCCAGTGCCAGAGGGGGCGGGGCATGGGACACAAACAAATGGGCAACAACACTCTCAGATTTGGCTCAGTGTAGCCATGACAGACACTAGTTCCCATACAGATGGAGACCTCAGACCCATCCTGGTGACTGAGTCGTTCAGTGCCTGCCTGAACTGGTTGTTAAATATTTTGAATGTCAACCTTAGCCTGTGCCTTCCCCAACCCCGGACTTCATCTCTTTGCCCTGTCTGGGGAGGTGCCGTGGGCTGCTGCCCCTGGAGAGTTGGGAAGGAGGGTGATTAGGCTGCTGACCTCCAGGGCAGCTGCTGACCTCCAGGGCAGCTGCAGACCTCCAGGGCAGCTGCAGACCACCTCCAGGGCAGCTGCAGACCACCTCCAGGGCAGCTGCAGACCACCTCCAGGGCAGCTTCTGAGACTGTTGCCGGCCCTGTTGTCCTCAGGTTCTTGGACTACCTCTCAGACCTGTGTGTGTCCAACCACATCGCCATCCCTGTCACCCAGGAACTCATCTGCAAGTGTGTGCTGGACCCCAAGAACAGCGACATTCTCATCCAGACAGAGTGAGTGGCACCACATCCCCAGGGCTCACTGGGGTTCAGGCTGGTGGTGGCATCCCTGTTCTTGGTGCCCGGCACAGGGTGTGTTGGGTGGTGTGGGAGGCTGGGGGGAATGAGCCATAGCCCCGCTCTGAAAAGCTCTGGCTTGTCCTCCACACAAGGTGGCATGGGCACCTGGAGCCCAGCCTGCCTGGATTAGATATGGTGAGAACCTGTGCCACAAAAAAAAAAGGGGGCGTCAGGGCTCTGGGTGGCCAGAGGCGCTCCCCTGACCGTGGTATTGGCTGCAGGCTGCGGCCCGTGAAGGAGATGGCCCAGTCTCACGAGTACCTCAGCATTGAGTACTCGGAAGAGGAAGTGTGGCTCACGTGGACCGACAGGAACAATGAACACCATGAGAAGAGTGTGAGGCAGCTGGCCCAGGAGGCGCGGGCAGGCAACGCGCATGACGAGAACGTGCTCAGTTACTACAGGTGCCGGTGGGGGTGGGGGACCCCAGCCCCTCCCCTTGAGTTCCAGTGCTGTCAGGGCCTCTGCCTGTGCAGGCCTGGCCCTCACCCTCTGGCCCTAGCAAAGCCTTTCTCCACATAAGAACAGGGGTGGCTCCTGGGTTTGAACTCAGGTCTTCAGACTTGGCAGCAAGCACCCATTGCCCACTGAGCATCTGACCGGCTCTTGATTATTTTTTATTTTATGTTCTTTTCATGTGGATGTTTTGCTTGTGTATATTGTACACACCTCGTGCTAGTGGAGGCCATAAGAAGGCATTGAATTCCCTGGGATTGGAGTTACAGACAGTTGTGAACTGTCACATGGGTGCTGGGAATCGAACCCGAGTCCTCTGGAAGAGCAGCCACTGCTCTTAACCACTGAGCCATCTCTCCAGTTCCCTTACTGTTTTGAGACACGGTCTTACTGTGTAGACCAGGATACCTTCTAACTCATGGTAATCCTCCTGCCTCTGCATGAGTTATCACACCTGGCCTGTATTTTAGTTCGTTTGGATTTTTGCTTGTTTTTCAAGACAGGGCTTCTCTGTGTAGCCCTAGTTGTCCTAGAACTTGTTCTGTAGACCAGGCTGGCCCAGAAATCCTCTTGCCTCTGCCTCCTGAGTGCTGCGATTAAAGGCGTGTGCCACCAAGGCCTGTTTTTTTTTTTTTGTTTTTGAAACAGTGTCTCACTCTTTAGCCCCGACTGTTCTCAAGCTCGAGGGGATTTTCCTGCCTCATCCTCCTCAGGCTGGGATCATAGGCCTGAGCTACCATACCTGACCCAGACATGTCTTCCATGGTGGCACAGAAGGCTCTTGCTAACTGCAAGCTGTGCTTGGGTACTGAAGGCCATTCTCAGGGCACCACTCACACCCTGTACCCTGGGCAATGGGGAGCACTGACCCTGTAAAGTTGGGAAATAAGCAGAGAGGTTGCAAGGCCTTACCTGGGGGATGAGCCATAGTGCACACCCAGGGTGGCTTGGCTCCAGGACCCTGAGAGGTAACGCAGTGTGCAGAGGAAGAAGATGTGACGTCACCCAGAGCGAAGCTTCTGTTACCATTCTCATCTCTGTTGCACACCTTTGGCTTAGTGGGCTCTTCCCATTCTCCCAGCCACCTGCTTCCTGCCCTAGATGAGTCAGAAAAATATCTGCCTCCTTTACCAGGAGGGGGAGAGAGGTCCTCTCTGTCAGGTGTTGGTTCTCTGCAGAGTCCTCACCAGGGCCAACAGCTGCCTGCTGCCCATGGCCCAGCGCTGTTCTCTGACCCACTGTGTCCTGCAGGTACCAGCTGAAGCTCTTTGCCCGCATGTGCCTGGACCGCCAGTATCTGGCCATTGACGAGATCTCCAAGCAGCTGGGCGTGGACCTGCTTTTCCTGTGCATGGCGGATGAGATGCTGCCTTTCGACCTGCGGGCCTCCTTCTGCCACCTGATGCTGCATGTGCACGTGGACCGTGACCCCCAGGAGCTGGTGACGCCCGTCAAGTTTGCCCGCCTCTGGACAGAGATCCCCACGGCCATCACAATCAAGGAGTGAGAGTCTGGAGGGTGGGTGGCTTGTCAAGGGGAGAGGCACAGGGTGGTGGGGCGGGGCACGGGACCCTCATGCCCCCTCCTTCCATCTCTAGCTATGACTCCAATCTCAACGCCTCCCGAGATGACAAGAAAAACAAATTTGCCAGCACCATGGAGTTTGTGGAAGATTACCTTAACAATGTGGTCAGTGAGGCCGTGCCCTTTGCCAATGAGGAGAAGAACACACTCACCTTTGAGGTGGGCCGTGGGTGTGGGGCTGGCGGGTAGTGGGCTGTGGTTTGCACCTCCCTGGGCCTTGGTCTACATCCAGGGATGGTTTGTAGGGTCCATGACCCCGTTTTCCTGGTGCCCTCACCTACCAGGGAATCTTGTAGATAGCTGAAGCCCCCAGTGGACAGATTCCCCGGAGTTCAGTGCCCCAGAAGAGAGTGGCTAGGCTGAGTCCATTCAACCCATCAGCCAGGGGCTGCCTTTCCCGGGTGCTGGGAATTCCATCCTCCGGACATCCCTACATAATGGTTTTCTCCATCCTGTCTGGACCCCAACAGCCACACTCTCCCCTTGAACAATCACCAGCTTGAAAACCATGGCCCCCCAGTACACTGTTCTAACCCCACAAAGCTACACCTCTGGATGTGTTGATCTGTTCCCACAAAACCACACACACCCCACTCACCGCGAGCACCGGCTCTACTTACCCCCCTGCCCCCAGCCACACGTTTGTACGCCTTGGTCTGTTCCCTCCACAAAGCCATGGCTCTGCTCACCCTCACCTGGCCCCACCCCTCCACAGGTGGTCAGCCTGGCGCACAATCTCATCTACTTCGGCTTCTACAGCTTCAGTGAGCTGCTGCGGCTCACACGCACTCTGCTGGGCATCATTGACTGTGTCCAGGCACCCCCGGCCATGCTGCAGGCCTACGAGGAGCCCGGTGGTGAGGCGTGGCCCCCTTCAGTTCTTTCCTGGTACTCCTGGCCCTGCCACCAGCCCCCTCCATCCTCCAGCCCAGGCGCCCTGACACTCTGGGGTCTTGCTTTAGCCTTGGAGTGGAGTAGGGTGCAGCCCAATCACCGTGTGGGAAGGGCGTGGGGAGAACAGGTGCTCTCTGTCTGCAGCCTCCCTGATACCCAGGACACAGTCATCTGAACCATGCTGGGGTCTGGTCCCTGGTTTCAGCCTTGCTGGCACAGTGTCCCCGCAGTCCCTCACACTTTCTTGTGGCTCTCAGCTTCACACAGAATTCACACAGAATTCACTCATCTCCACGCTACCCACTTGCTTTTTGTTTTCCCAGACTCGGTGTAAAGCACCTCCCACCCCCTGCCCTAAGCCTGCCTGGATTGACCCTGTCCCTTCTTAGCCTTTGTCCCACAGCAGAGACCCCCGTGACCCCTTCTGTGACCCACAGGCAAGAACGTGCGGAGGTCCATCCAGGGCGTGGGACACATGATGTCCACGATGGTGCTGAGCCGCAAGCAGTCTGTCTTCGGTGCCTCCAGCCTGCCTTCCGGAGCGGGTGTCCCTGAGCCGCTGGACAGAAGCAAATTTGAGGATAATGAAGACATTGTGGTGATGGAGACCAAGCTGAAGATCCTGGAGATCTTGCAGGTGCTGGGCAGGTGGGTGGGAGGTCCCAGGGCAGGGCCCTTGGTGTTCAGGATCACAGGGTTTTGCTGTGTTATCTAGCTCAGCCCACTGGTCCTCAAGGTTCTTCTTAGACCAGCAGCACTGACATTACGTGGGGACTTGAGCTCCACACAGACATGTTGCTCCCTATAGAGGGATTAATGATGAGGTCCTTGTGACCAGAGGACATGAGGGTGGCAGAGTGAAGGAAAGTCAAGGGTGGGGTTTCTGTCCTGTGAAGACAGAGGTTAGTCACGGGTCCCCAAACCCTGTCTTTGTACCTCTGTTCTCCCTCCTGGAGAGGGCCGTTGGCAGAGTAGCTGGAAGGACAGTTTAGCCAGCTGACCTGGGAAATCTCTATGCGTGTCCAGTCATTGTCTGGCCTAGGGTGTGTGGGGACGGAGCAGCAGATGAGGGGCTCACTGCCCCATGCTGAGAGGAGGTGACCATCACTGGGCCAGGAGCCAGGGAGAGGACTACTGTCCCAGTGCCTTGGAGCTGAGTGGTGGGGTGCTAGAGCCCGTTCTGGGGGCCCCTCACTCCTCTTGGAGCAGCAGGGCTCCCGGGGAGACTGGTCTTCACATCATCTGTCTGTCTGTCTGTCTGTCCAGTTCATCCTCAACGTGCGTCTGGACTACCGTATCTCTTACCTGCTGTCAGTCTTCAAGAAGGAGTTTGTGGAGGTGTTTCCCATGCAGGACAGTGGGGCGGACGGCACGGCACCTGCCTTTGACTCCACCAGTGAGCCTTGCTTCCTGCCGCCTCCCCTGTCTCCTGCCACCACTGCTGCAGCTCCCAGCCCATCCTTTCTACTCCCCGAATGCATTCCATTGTCCCTCTGATGCCCTCAGTGAGAAGCAGGGAGGGACCCTTCCCGAGTGGGGAAGCCAGGACTTGACTAAGGTCCTGGTCATATCCCACCAGGAGTTGGCCAGGGTGTGGGCTTCCTTGGGCTGCTAAGCTTCCTGCCCTATGCTCCCAGTCTGGAAGCTCTGTGCCCTCACAAAGGGGGGGTCAAGCAGAAGGGACTGCGGAGCGTCTGGGCTGCTTGGGACCCCCCCCCATACCTGGTTTCTCTCTAGCCCACGTCTGTCACTCTTCCCACAGCTGCCAACATGAATCTGGACCGCATCGGGGAGCAGGCAGAGGCCATGTTTGGAGTAGGGTGAGGCTGGGGTTGAGGTGGGCTCAGGTTCAGGGTTGGGGACAGGTTGTCCTATTTGGACAACCTGTGTTTCCTGAGGCTGAGGGCTGGTCATTGCCTCCACTGTGTCCCCCAGAAGACCCTCGCCCGCTACAGGCTCTGACCCTCCCTGACTATACCATCCTTATGGTATAGAGGGCATAGGGTAAATCCAGGTCCTAGCCATCCTGGTAGCTTCCCTACCTTTGTGCAGGGCAGCTGCCTCTGTGTTCAGCAGAGCTTAGGCAGGCGGCTGGGCAGCTGTCCTGTCTCACAGCAGGGTGAGATGGGGGTTGCAGCGTGGTGCTCCCCACCCCACCCCCCCTCAGTGCTGGAGTGGATGAGTCATTGAGAGCCTCCGCCCTTGGGCGCCAGCCTTCCTCAGCATCTCCCGCACTCAGTGGATCTCTTCTCCGAACTCCGCTGTCTTCATGAGATAGGCGCTGGGAATCAAGTTCAGTGGGTAGAGTGCTTTCCAGCAATCCTAAGTCCTGGGTTCAGTCCCCCGAACCGCATAGGCCAGGTGTGGCATTGCACACCTGTAACCCCAGCATTCAGGAGGTGGAGGCAGACGGATCAGAAGCCCAAAGGGGACCTTTCCCTGCAGTGAGTTTGAGGCCAGCCTGGGCTACATGAGATCCTGTCTCAAAAGATAAACTAGAACACGTTAGTAATAGTACAGAATAGATTCATAAAATAAAGCTCACAAATTTACAAGGAAAAATGCCTTGAAACAGTTATCAAAATGCTGAAGCAAATGAATCGGAAGTAGCAGCTACGTATGTGGCTCTTTGTTAGTGCGTTAAGTAGCAGCTGCACGGGTGGGTGTAATTAGCAGCGTGACTCCAGCTCACGGCGAACATAAATGGTAATTCACAATTGTCATTACAATCCTGAGGTGATGCAGAAATATCTGGTTTTTACTGGTAGCAATCCCCCAGGCTCAGCTGGTATCCTCTGTATGTGTGTGGGAGGAGGCTGTGGATCTCACATGAAAGGTTCCTGCAATCCGGGTCTGGGCTGGGGCTATCCTGAGGATGCCCAAGAGACACGCGGATCCCTTGGTGGGGGTTCTCTGTGCACGGGTGGGAAAAGGCAGCTGCGGTGAACGAGTGGTACCTGGGATGTGGTTCTGCTACAGTGGCAGAGCACACCCATGCCCTCAGTCACTGGCTCCCACTCCTGCCCACCCATGCTGGCAGGAAGACCAGCAGCATGCTAGAAGTGGATGATGAAGGTGGCCGCATGTTCCTGCGTGTGCTGCTGCATCTGACCATGCACGACTACGCGCCTCTCGTCTCCGGCGCCCTGCAACTGCTCTTCAAGCATTTCAGCCAGCGCCAGGAGGCCATGCACACCTTCAAGCAGGTGAGGGGCCACAGGGATCTAGTTGCTCATTGCTTGACAGGGACAGTGGGCTCACCTAAGGACTTAGCCTTGCTCAGATCCTGCAAGGGAGGATCCAGCCTCAGCCACCCTTGGCACTTCCTGGCCTGACTCATTTCTAGGCACACCATCCCCTACCAAGTCTGGCTTGCAGGCTTCCCTCACTAAGCTGCCTGGTGTCTGTCACTGTGGCATCATGGCCCCTTGACAGCCTCCCGCGAGATGCCTGCTGACCAGGGCAGGCATTTAGCAAGTGCCCATGAACTGGTCCTTGGCACCAGCTCGCATTCAATTCTCCAGAATTCTCCCAGAATTCCCCAACTCCCTCAGTAACGTGACACCCCCTCAGCCCTGCATGAGAAAAGAACATGGCCCAGCGCACCCTCCCAGCCCCACGTGAGAAGAGGCCATGAGGCTTGGGCCCAGGGAGAGGGAGGAGGAACCAGTGCAGGCCCTGGTCCTTGGAGTTTGGGTCTCTCCACTCAGGGTTCAGTGACCCAACAGCGCTTCCCCTTGCCTGTTCGGCATCTGAGTGGCCCAGTGACAGGTCACAGTGGTGTGTGACCCGAATCTCAGTAACCACATCCAGTCCATGTGCTAGCACAGGGCGGGAAGTACGGGCTTCCTGGAGGGGAGGGGTCTGTAACAGGTGGAGGTGGACGTGACGCTTGGGTGGGATCCTGGTCTAGAGAGGTCACTGTATCTCCCTGCATGACAGCAGATGTGGGGACATATGCCCCACGAGCCTGGTTACACCCTCCCTGTGCAGGTCCAGCTGCTGATCTCAGCCCAGGATGTGGAGAACTATAAGGTGATCAAGTCAGAGCTGGACCGGCTGCGGACGATGGTGGAGAAGTCGGAGCTGTGGGTGGACAAGAAGGGCAGTGGCAAGGGCGAGGAGGGGGAGGCGGGTGCCACCAAGGACAAGAAGGAGGTGAGCTGGCTTCTGGGAGCCAAACAGGGTGCCCCAAAGTGAGGGACCCGGATGACTCTGTCTTCTGTGTCCTCAGCGGCCCTCGGATGAGGAGGGATTTCTGCAGCCGCACGGGGAGAGGAGCAGTGAGAACTACCAGATTGTCAAGGGCGTGAGTGGCGAGGGGCGGGAAGTGTCCTGCAGTTGGCTCGAACCTGACTCAGAAGGGGCTCCTCCCAGCTTTCTGGCGTGTTCCAAACAGCCCTGCCAAGGCCCCGAGAGTTATTTTAAAGCTGAAGGAATTTAATGAGATTCCGCTTCACGGCCGTGTTGCTCTGCACTTTAGGGGCGGGATGGGATTTTGCCGGGATGACCTGATTCAGCAGCAGCAGCCCAGAGGCCTTCCCCTCTGCTGTCCCTGTGGCAGACCAGGTGGAGGAGGCACCCTGAGGAGGAGGCAGCAGGCTCCCATCTCCCTGTCTCCCCCGCAGATCCTGGAGAGGCTGAACAAGATGTGTGGGGTTGGGGAGCAGATGAGGAAGAAGCAGCAGAGGCTGCTGAAGAATATGGATGCTCACAAGGTCATGCTGGACCTGCTGCAGATCCCTTATGACAAGGTGACTGGCATCCAGCCTGCTTGCTCCAGACCAGTGTACCGCAGCCCTCGGGCCGGCCTCAGCCAAGCCAGTCGCCCGCCTGCTCTTTTGAGTTGCTCCTTGGTTGCTTCAACCTTTGATACTGCCCCCCCCCACCTCTTGCTCTGATTTGCTGTGATTCTTCCCCTTCCCCCTCTCTCAGTGGAGCTGGGCATCGAACTCAGAGCCTTGCACATGTAATGCTCACATCCTTCCTCTGAGCTGCACAGCCCTTGAGTTTGATTAACCACAACCTCAGCCTCCTTCCCTTCCTGGGCTAACCTTGTCTATTAGCTCCAGCTAGACCAGTGGTTCTCAACCGGTGGGTCTTGACCCCTCTCTGTATTGGGGATCAAGGGACTTTTCACAGGGGTCATCTAAGGCCATCAGAAAACACATCTACATTACGATTCATAACAGTAGCAAAATTATAGTTATGAGGTAGAAACAAAATAATTTTATGGTGGATGCTCACCACAACATGAGGAACTGTGTTAAAGGTCACAGCGCTAGGAAAGGGTCCCGATTCTGGCCCTTTGCCCCTCAGCTCCTTATCCCAGCGGGTCCACGATACATTGTCCATCTCTTTCCCTCACTTAGCCTCTGTCTGTCTTTGACCCCCAGCCCCTCACCCTGGCTGACTTTTTTTTTTTTTAATAATTGCGCTTGTGTGCACATGCTCAGTGTTCAGAAGAGGGTGTTGGGTCCCCTGGAGATGGAATTTATAGGTGGTTGTGAGCCATCTAGTCTGGGTGCTGGGAGTTGAACCTGGGTCCTCTGCAAGAGCAGCATGTGCCCTTAATGGCTGGGAGTCACTTCTGGCCCCTGAACTGATCTTACAAGTCTCAGGCTGCACCCTGGCTTTTTAAAATTAATGTGTGTGTTCTCTCCTCCCACCTGTCCATGGGTTCTAGGGGTCAAACCCAGATCACCTCAGGCTAGAGAAGCATCCTAGTTAGCTTTCTCCTGCGGTAACAGAGACCGGGACCCAAAGCATCCTGGGGAGAATCCCAGAGCATATAGGAGATGCATGTGATCTCCCATCATACAGGAAGTGCACAGAATCTGAAGCAGAGGCTAGGAAAGGGTGCTGCTTGCTGCCTTTGCTTCCATGACTTGCTCAGCCTGCTTTTTATACAACCCAGGACTACCTGCTCAGGCTGGCACTACCCAGTGGGCCGGGCCCTCCCATAACAACCATTATAGCTTGGAACTGGTCCTGGAACTCACTCTGTAGACCAGGCTGGCCTCGAACTCAGACACTAACTGACCTGTCTCTGCCTCCTGTGTGCTGGGATTAAAGGCGTGTACCACACCTGCCATTCCCTGTGCTTTTAAACCCTGGTCTAGCAGCTTACTGGGTCCTGTCTACTTCCAGCCACTCAGGCCTGCGCGCACGCGAGCACGTGTGTGTGTGTGTGTGTCCGTGTCCGTGTGTGCCCGTGTGTGCCCAGTGGCCCAGCAGCCTCTGTTTGCACACAGAGTGACAACAAGATGCTGGAGATCCTGCGCTACACACACCAGTTCCTGCAGAAGTTCTGCGCCGGGAACCCTGGCAACCAGGCCCTGCTGCACAAGCACCTGCAGCTCTTCCTCACGCCTGGGGTGAGGCACGCGCGGACGGGCGGGCACCTGCGCAGGGTCCCTGATGGGCCGCACCCTTCTCTGACGGCCTCCGCTGCCCCCCACAGCTCCTGGAGGCCGAGACCATGCAGCACATTTTCCTCAACAACTACCAGCTGTGCTCTGAGATCAGCGAGCCCGTCCTGCAGCACTTTGTGCACCTGCTGGCCACTCACGGGCGCCACGTGCAGTACCTGGACTTCCTGCACACTGTCATCAAAGCCGAGGGCAAGTACGTGAAGAAGTGCCAGGACATGATCATGACCGAGGTGAGGGCGGCCTGGGCCACAGGGGGCTGGGCGGCAGGTCCCTGGGGCCGGGAGAAGCTGGGCTTCTGGGCCTGGCACATGGTGGGAATGCACAAACATCCGCTCACCCGAAACAGGGAGAGTGGGGGCTGAGCCTTGATCCCAGTCTGGGAGGTCTGTTCCCTGGGAGTATCTCACAGCGGGCTGGGGAGGGCAGGGACAGATGATGTCACATGAGACGCTACAGCTGAAGCAGTCTACTTTGGCCGTGATAACACTGACTGAGGGGGAGAGGAGAGAGACGGAATCCGCCTCAGTCCAGTGCGCATTCTGGAGGCTGAGGGGATCTCAACACTTTCTGGATCCATGGCCAAGGTCTCTGAAGGAAGAGGGCTAGACACATCAGTCAAGGAACCCGAAACTTAGGCAGGAAGCCAGGCAAGATGGCTCCCACCTGTGACCCTAGCACTTAGGAGGCTGATGTGGACCAAGAATTCAGATCAGGCTGGAGAGATGGCTCCATAGTTAAGAGCACTGTCTGCTCTCCCAGAGGACCTGGGTTCAAGTCCCAGCCCCGGCTCATGACCATCTGTAACTCTAGGTTCAAGGAATGCAGTACCCTCTTGTGGCCTCTGGGGGTACTGTACACATGCAGGCAAAACACCCATATACACAAAATAAGTGAAAACCAACAGTTAAAAGAGTTCAGCCTTATTCTCAGCTACATAGTGATTTCAAAGCTACCCTGGGTTATAGAAACTGTTTCAGAAGCCAACACTTTCAAAATGGGTATCAGGTCATGGGGTCATGGTCTCTGCCTGCCCTGACGCGCACAGGATAGAGGTGGTGCCTGGGGCTGCTGGGCGAGGGCTCTGACTCGCACCCGCCTCCCATCACAGCTGACCAACGCGGGTGACGATGTGGTAGTGTTCTACAATGACAAGGCCTCCCTGGCCCATCTGCTGGACATGATGAAGGCAGCCCGAGATGGCGTGGAGGATCACAGCCCCCTCATGTACCACATCTCCCTAGTGGACCTGCTGGCCGCCTGTGCCGAGGGCAAGAATGTCTACACAGAGATCAAGTGCACCTCCCTGCTGCCTCTGGAGGACGTGGTGTCTGTGGTGACCCATGAGGACTGCATCACGGAGGTGTGCGCTCGGGCTGTGAGGAGGGCAGAGCCTGGAGACGGCTGTGGTGTAGCCACACTGGGGGACTGGCAGAGGACAGGGACAGTGGGGGAGTCAGCAGGTTAAGAGGGAGAGCCTGGGCAGGCACTGCTGACACACCTCGCCTGCTGCCCAGGTTAAAATGGCGTACGTGAACTTTGTGAATCACTGCTATGTGGACACGGAGGTGGAGATGAAGGAGATCTACACCAGCAACCACATCTGGACACTCTTCGAGAACTTCACCCTGGACATGGCTCTGGTCTGTTCCGGGGGCCAGGGCTGGCCTTCTGGGTGGAGGGAGGACCTGTGCGTAGCTCTATCTCCCCGTATGATTCTCCTCCGTAGGTCTGCAACAAACGGGAGAAGCGTCTGGCGGACCCCACCCTAGAGAAGTACGTGCTCACTGTGGTCCTGGATACCATCAGCGCCTTCTTCAGCTCCCCGTTTTCAGAGAACAGCACGTCGCTGCAGGTGAGCAGCCCGCATCAAACATGGCCACTCTCATGGCTCTCCCGTGGAGCACAGCCTTGCTTACATGAGCACGAGAAGATGCAGCAAAATACAGTATGTCAGTCATCTTCCGTGTAACAAACGCCCCAGACGTGGGTCAGGATAAAGTGGGAACGGTACAAAGTAACCGACTAGGAACAATCCAAGGAATGGGGGCAGTGCTGGCTGTTTGGGGGTGCAGTCCATCCTGACAGCAGGAGCAGGGGTGACTGGTCACACTTCATCCACAGTCACACAGGAAGCAAAGGGCAATGAATACCGGCACTCGGCTCACTGGGTTCCACCCCATGGGTGGGAGCAGCGGATGTGTGGGGTGGGTCTTTCATCTTTCCACACTGACTTAGGAGGTCCCGTGGGATTGACAAGATTAACACAGGAATCCCTCAGTCAGGGCCTGGGGTGGTGAGGTGTATGTGACCGCTGCCCAGGGCAGCAGAACCCTTGCACTGTCCGTGGGTGCTGGGCAGGTAGGCAGCCCCGTGTCTCACTGGCATCACCGTGCAGGGGCTGACCTGGGTCACAGAGAACCACGGCAGAGTCCCAGGTCTCCTTGAGGAAGGCTCCGAGGCACTGCCTAAATTATAACCCCAGAGGATGGGGAACAACCCCGTGGAAGTGGCAACCATGGGTTCAAGACCAGCAATGGCACCAGGCTAGCTCTGAGAGGAGTAAATAGAAGGTTAGGAACACCAGGCCTTTAAGCCCAGCACTTGGGAGGGAGAGGCAGGTGGGTCTCTGAGTTCAAGGCCAGCCTGTCTTAAAAAGAAAGTATGTGTTCCCCCACAGCCTCAGACTAGCTGTAGAATGGGATAAAGTAGAATTTAAAATAGACCTTTAGAATGTATCAGTATTATTACTGTGTGTGTGCGTGTGTGCGTGCGTGCTGGATAAGGGGTGAGCATGTAGCAGTCAGGACACAATGCTGTGGAGTCAGGGCCTTTTTTTAGCCTTACCCATGCTCTAGAAATCCAATTGAGGCTTGCAGGACACACACCTTTATCTATTAAGCTATCTCACTGGCCCAGAGTCTATCTTTTCTTTCATTATTTTTTGTTTGGTTTTTAATTGTGCTTTGTATTTTGGGACTGGGTCAACCAACTCATGAATCTGCCTGCCTCTGCCTCCTGCAAGCAGGGTCTAAAGGTGTGTGCTGCCGTGTTCAGTCTGTGTGTGTGTGTGTGGGGGCTGTGGCTGTGGGGAGTTCTTACGTGGCGGCCCTGTACGGTCAGGGAGGTTGTTCAGTGCTAAACCAATTGGTGACTTTCTGTCTAGACCAAAGGCATACAGTGGTAGTGAGGGTGCCCGTGCCCCACCTTGGTGGGGTGGCTGAGCTGCCTCCGGTTCTGTTCTTCTGCAGACACACCAGACAATTGTGGTGCAGCTGCTGCAATCCACCACGAGGCTGCTGGAGTGTCCGTGGCTGCAGCAGCAACACAAAGGCTCCGTGGAGGCCTGTGTCCGCACCCTCGCCATGGTGGGTGAGTACCCATGCCAGACCTTTCCCAGTGCGCCCTGCTGGGGACGCCAACCCCATAGCGACCACCTTATCCCTGAGCGTGAACGTCACCCAGGGAAGTCGCGGCCAGCTGGAGTTACTCTTGTTCTCTTTTGCTGATGTGTTTCCAAGTGATCCATGCAAGAGGTGGTGCCGGGTCCCCTGTGTGTTGGGGGGCACAGGCGACACTCATGCCTGCCCCACTCTGGCCTGCCTACCTCTTCCTGTCCTCCAGCTCTGCCCTCTCTCGTAGCCAAGAGCCGGGCCATCTTACTGCCCATGGATCTGGACGCGCACATGAGTGCCCTGCTCAGCAGTGGGGGCAGCTGTGCAGCTGCAGCCCAACGCAGTGCTGCCAACTACAAGACGGCCACGAGGACCTTCCCTCGCGTTATCCCCACCGCCAACCAGTGGGACTACAAAAACATCATTGAGAAGCTGCAGGTGGGCGTGGCTGCCTGGGGAAGAGGGGGTTGCTGCCCCTGCCCCTCAGGTGGTGTACAGTGTTTGGGGGATGGGATATGGTCACACCTTGGTCATCTTGACCAGGTGGTGACCTTGCCCTCCCTCCCAGGACATCATCACAGCCCTAGAAGAACGGCTGAAGCCGCTGGTGCAGGCTGAGCTTTCGGTGCTGGTGGACATGCTGCACTGGCCCGAGCTGCTCTTTCTGGAGGGCAGTGAGGCCTACCAGCGCTGCGAGAGTGGGGGCTTCCTGTCCAAGTGAGCAGGGAAGGAGGGGTGTGGTGACCTTGGTCTGGGGCTACCTTGGGGCGGGTGGCCCCTTAAGCCTCTGCCTCTGCTCCAGGCTCATCCGTCACACCAAGGGCCTCATGGAGTCGGAGGAGAAGCTGTGCGTGAAGGTGCTGCGCACGCTCCAGCAGATGCTGCAGAAGAAGAGCAAGTATGGGGACCGGGTGAGTGTCGACAACACCGGGCTGGAGCAGGGACTTGGGACACAGGACGCTGCTCACCAAGCGCCTCATCTTGACCTTCCAGGGCAACCAGCTACGGAAGATGCTGTTGCAGAATTATCTCCAGAACCGGAAGTCCAGCTCCCGGGGCGAGCTCCCTGACCCCACAGGCTCTGGTCAGTGTCATGGACCAGCCCCGCCCTGCCCTGTGTGCTGGCTCCTGCCTCCAACCACTGCCTCTCATACGAGCGTCTCCCCAAGGCCCAGACCAGGACTGGTCAGCCATCGCAGCCACCCAGTGCCGCCTGGACAAGGAGGGGGCCACCAAGTTGGTCTGCGACCTTATCACCAGCACCAAGAATGAAAAGATTTTCCAGGAGAGCATCGGCCTGGCCATCCGCCTGCTGGACGGAGGCAACACTGAGATCCAGGTGCAGGGTTGAAGCGGAGAGGCCTCCTCTCTGGCGGCGCTGAGGGTGCTGGGGACAAACAGTGGGGCGCTCCACCTTCTGAATCTACCCAGGCCTGCCTCCTCCCGACTCTGCCCTGTCCCACTAGGGCCACCGTTCTGGCAGCTCGGTGTCTGCTCAGGCTCGTCTTTGCCTCCTCTCCGTTCTCCTCAGCTTTGGGGCCCAGGCCTCATTGTTCCAAAGCCCCTACTCCTCTGACCCCATTCATTCATTCACTCA
>NC_022028.1:53200118-53222959 GCF_000317375.1 Microtus ochrogaster | reverse complement strand
CTACTCCTGACCCCATTCATTCATTCACTCATTCATTTATTCATTCACACTTGCATCTTCAGCACTCAGCAGCAAACATGTCACGGACAGTGGGCAGCAGGACCTGAGACAGCAGACATGGAGTGCGGGACACAGGGCTGGGTTAGAGGGAGCCACAGGCTGGGCCCAGTGGATGACTTGCCATCTCAGCGACTCGGGATGTCAAGGCAGGGGATCCCAGGCTCAGGGCTTGCCTGGACTTCAGAGCAACTTCACGGCAGCCTGGGTACTGACATTCACGCTTGTCCTTAGTATAAAGAAACAATAGGTGGCCGTGCATGCCACCCAGCGGTCAGTCGGGAGGCAGAGGCAGGCCAGATCTCTGTGAGCTGGAGGCCAGCCTGGTCTGTAGCGAGTTCCAAACAGCCAGGGCTGTGCTGAGAGACTTGTCTCAAAAGGAAAAAATTAAAAAATCAGCCATGGAGCTGGTGATCTAGTGCATGGTAACCTAGGTTTCATCCTTAGCACAGAGAGGAAACCAACAAAGAGCGACGGCAAGCCTAGGGGAGAAGAATGTGCGGGGTGGCCATGAAGGGCCGGAGGAGGGAAGGCCTGGGGCCTTACAGGCTCTCCCATGGCCTCGTGGCCCTGAGTGGCTAAGGCTTTTCCTCTGAGGGAGATGGAGCCACTGAAGGCTGCATGCACCGGAAGGACAGGACTCAGGCCTCTAAGGGATCCCTCTTGCTGCAGTGCGGGGCAGCTCCTGCAGTGGCCAGCAGGGGCTGGGCAGAAGGCAGCCCACAGTGTTCCCTCCCCAGCACTGTGGTCATGGCGGGTTGGCCTCCCCTATTAACTGCTGGGGTCCCAAGTCCATCCCTAGCTTCTGTCTCAGGGTACACGTGCCTCCCAGACTTCCTCTGCGTTGAGTGATGGTTGTCCAAATTCAGTAAGTAGCCAAGAAGGCCCTTGAATTCCTGATGTTCCTGCTGCCACGGCCTAGGTTAGGATTACACTCGGCCACCACTCGATTTCTGGTGAGGGTTGTGAGGCTCACCGTGGCCACCCAGAGCCGGGCACAGTGCTGAGGCTGCTTGCCACCTCCCCTCCATCTTCAGAAATCTTTCTACAACCTGATGACGAGTGACAAGAAGTCGGAGCGCTTCTTCAAGGTGCTGCATGACCGCATGAAGCGAGCCCAGCAGGAGACCAAGTCCACAGTTGCTGTCAACATGAGTGACCTGGGCAGCCAGCCTCGCGAGGACCGTGAGCCAGCAGACCCCACCACCAAAGGTGAGCACCAGGCAGACCTGGTGTGGGGGACCCAGGATGAGACCTTAGGGGCCAGGGGTCTCACTGACAGGGACAGGCTTCCAGTAGCCGCGGCCTTATCAAGCCTTGCCCCCCAGGCCGTGTGGCATCCTTCTCCATGCCTAGTTCCTCCCGCTATTCACTGGGCCCCAGCTTGCACCGGGGGCACGAGATGGGTGAGCGCGTGCAGAGCAACGAGATGGGCACGGCCGTGCTCATCATGCGGCCCATCCTGCGCTTCCTGCAGCTGCTGTGTGAGAACCACAACCGCGACCTCCAGGTGAGTGCCCTGCCGGTGCCTGCACCCACTCCAGTCAGCCGGCATCCCCGGCAAAGCCGCTGGCACTGATGTCCTCCTGGTGGTATGACTGCCGTGCCATGCCCACCCTGCCTGTGCTCCACAGAACTTCCTGCGCTGTCAGAACAACAAGACCAACTACAACCTGGTGTGTGAGACCCTGCAGTTCCTGGACATCATGTGCGGCAGCACGACGGGAGGGCTGGGGCTGCTGGGGCTCTACATCAACGAGGACAACGTGGGCCTCGTCATCCAGACCTTGGAGACCCTCACAGAGTATTGCCAGGGCCCATGCCACGAGAACCAGGTGAGAAGCCTCATGGTGGCAGTGGTGCCTGGGAAGGAGCTGAGGAGGCGGGGGGTGCAGGTCCCCCGACTCTGATGTGTCTCCCACTGCCTCCCGTTAGACCTGCATCGTGACTCATGAATCCAACGGCATCGACATCATCACAGCTCTGATTCTCAACGACATCAGCCCACTGTGCAAGTACCGCATGGATCTGGTGCTGCAGCTCAAGGTGGGGCCCGGTGGTGAGCTCCTGTGAGTGACAAGGGTGCTGAGCAGGTGTGCTGGGTTGTGATGTATGGGGGGCGGACTCTTCTGTGCGTGTGCAGGTTGCACTGGCCACACAGGGGTACATGTGTGAGTAGACATCATAGTTATCTTGGTTTCCCCTGAGGACTTCCTGTGTGTGTGTGTGTGAGGGGGTGTCTGGGAGCTCAAACATGTTTGCCTAGGGCGGGTAAGGCTGGCTGGGGTTGATACACTGGAGACTTCTCAGCATACCAGCGCCTGAGAGCAAAGTGTGAGGAGGTTAGGGGCCCATGATGGGGTCCTCAGACTCGGCTTGCCTCCTGTACCCGCCCAGGACAACGCCTCCAAGCTGCTCCTGGCTCTGATGGAGAGTCGGCACGATAGTGAGAATGCGGAGCGCATCCTCATCAGCCTGCGGCCCCAGGAGCTGGTGAGGACAGGCTGGCAGCAGGAGAGGGTTGCGTGGGTGGTATGGGTACTGGTCAGCACCCAGGAGTGGGCATGACAAACAGCAAGTGTTGCTGCTCTCTGCCCCCGCAGGTGGATGTGATCAAGAAGGCCTACCTGCAGGAGGAGGAGCGGGAGAACTCAGAGGTGAGCCCGCGTGAAGTGGGCCACAACATCTACATCCTAGCACTTCAGGTACCAGGCCCCGCCCCCTGCGGCCGTGACCTCTGCAACAGTGCTCACAGCTGTCCTGTCCCCTGCAGCAATGCTCACAGCTGTCTTGTCCTGTCCCCTGCAGCAATGCTCACAGCTGTCTTGTCCTGCCCTCTGCAGCTTTCCAGGCACAACAAACAGCTGCAGCACCTGCTGAAGCCGGTGAGGCGCATCCAGGAGGAGGAGGCGGAGGGCATCTCTTCCATGGTACGGCAGGTAGCAGGCTGAGTGTCTGGGGGTGGAGCCTGCTTGGGGGGGGTTGGATGGACTGGTGTCAGCCAAGGAACAGAGCTGTGTCCTGAGAGCAGGGATGTTGGATAAGTGAGGAGCAGGCGGCCGGGCGGTGGTGGAGCACGCCTTTAATCCCAGCACTCGGGAGGCAGAGGCAGGCGGATCTCTGTGAGTTCGAGACCAGCCTGGTCTACAAGAGCTAGTTCCAGGACAGGCTCCAAAACCACAGAGAAACCCTGTCTCGAAAAACCAAAAAAAAAAAAAAAAAAAAAAGTTAGGAGCAGGCTAGAGACAACAAGCTGTGTTCCTCTGAAGCCAGCCTAGAGGCTGTAAGTGGGGCTTGCAGCTAGACTGGGGTGTGGTGCTGTAACCTTGATATAGACATGAAAGCAAGACCTTGCATCTGGGGCATGTCTGGACTATCCTAACAGGACCTCAGGCAGGGCTGAAGAGGGCACTAACTCCCCCATCACGGTTGAGTGAGCTATGTCTGGGCTGGCTGACTGGTCACCCCTGCGAGCAGCACTCTGGATAGCTGCAGGGCTGACCCAGTGTCCGCACCTCTGCCCCCAGCTCAGTCTCAACAACAAGCAGCTGTCCCAGATGCTCAAGTCCTCGGTGCCTGCCCAGGAGGAGGAAGAAGACCCTCTGGCCTACTATGAGAACCATACCTCGCAGATTGAGGTGAGGCGTTGGACGCCGGGCGTGAGCTGGGGGTGGTGAGGGCCTCTCCCAGCGTGACCAGGTGTTGCCTGACCCATCAGATTGTGCGGCAAGACCGAAGCATGGAGCAGATTGTGTTCCCCGTGCCTGGCATCTGCCAGTTTCTGACAGAGGAGACCAAGCACCGGCTCTTCACCACCACCGAGCAGGACGAGCAGGGCAGCAAAGTGAGCGACTTCTTCGACCAGTCCTCGTTCCTGCATAACGAGATGGAGTGGCAACGCCGGCTTCGCAGTGAGGACCGGGGGGCACCCTCCCCTTCCTGGGTGCCCCGGGGCAGAGGGGCTGTCCATCTGGGCCCTGACGCTATACTGTCTCCACAGGCATGCCGCTCATCTACTGGTTCTCCCGCCGCATGACACTGTGGGGCAGCATCTCCTTCAACCTGGCTGTGTTCATCAACATCATCATCGCCTTCTTCTACCCCTACGTAGAGGGGGCGTCCACAGGTGAGGCTGCACTGCCCTGTGGGCCTCTGCATGTCACGGGCCAAGTGTGGCTCACGGGACAGATGGGTTGTCCTCCTGGGAGATAGTCTGTGGGTATGTGAGCCAGAGGCGGGGTGCAGCAGGTCTACCTGGCCCTTAGGGGAGGCTCAGGAGGCTCTGGGACTCACACGGGGTCCAGCTCACGCCTGCCCACTGCTCCCAGGCGTGCTGGGCTCCCCACTCATCTCGCTGCTCTTCTGGATCCTCATCTGCTTCTCCATCGCGGCACTGTTCACCAAGCGCTACAGTGTCCGCCCCCTCATCGTGGCGCTCATCCTGCGGTCCATCTACTACTTGGGCATTGGGCCCACACTCAACATCCTGGGTGCCCTCAATGTGAGTGCCGTGGGGTCCTCTGGCCACCCTGCTCACCCCTACCATTCTTGGGCCTGTTCTGTGCTTCTCCCACAACTCGGGCAGCCTTGGGCATTAAATGCAGGGTGCTGGCCATGCACTGCCTGCCAGTGCACAGGAGGACATCAAACTTATGTTCTATTGTTCCCCAAGAGATGGGAAGGACTTTTCCTAACTCAGCACTATAAGACGGGGGTCTTCTATGCTCCAGCCTGCTTCACCTGAGCCTGTTTCCCCTGTGCCACTTCTTTGATAACCGCACCTCTCACAAGCGGGACCAGCACTTCTCATTCCACAGAACTAGCGTCTGTTGTTTTGGACTAGGTGGCAGGGCTGAGGATGGGGTGCTGATCGCCACATCCTGTCCTTCCCATCCAGCTGACCAACAAGATCGTGTTTGTGGTGAGCTTCGTGGGCAACCGTGGCACCTTCATCCGTGGCTACAAGGCCATGGTCATGGACATGGAGTTCTTGTACCACGTAGGCTACATCCTGACCAGCGTCCTGGGCCTCTTTGCCCATGAGCTCTTCTACAGCATCCTGGTGAGCCTGCAGCTGGGCTGGGACAGGGGGTCCCAACTCTGGTCTCTCACAAGCCTCCACCTGTGCCCTGGGCTCAGCCAGACCAGGCATTTGTTCCCCAACCCCTGACCTGAACAGTGTGTAACTCCAAGCAGGTTTCTTCTCTGCCCTGTGCCTCACGACAGCTCAGCCTCCTAGAATCACAGGGGCAATGAGCAGCTCCGGGAGAAACAGTGCTTCCCTGGGAGTGCAGCAAGAGCTGCCGTCCCTGTCCTTCCAGAGTGGCTGCTGGCCACTCACCTGTGACACCACTCACTCTCCCCCGCTCTTAGAACCAGATTCTTCCAGACCCCCCCTCCCCCCCCAGTTTGCTCCACTCCAGCCTGAGCACTGACCCCACTGGCAGGGCCTGACTTACTAAGGGACTGTTCCTGCAGCTCTTTGACCTCATCTACCGTGAGGAGACGCTGTTTAATGTCATCAAGAGTGTGACCCGCAATGGGCGCTCCATCCTGCTAACTGCCCTCCTGGCCCTCATCCTAGTCTACCTCTTCTCCATCGTGGGGTTCCTCTTCCTCAAGGATGACTTCATTCTGGAGGTGGACCGGCTGCCTGGGAACCACTCCAGAGGTCTTGGGGATTTCCTTTCTGGGGTGGGTGTGTGTGGGCGACAGTGGGCATGCACAGGTAACTGTCAGCACCAGACAGGGCATGCCTATTTCTCCAGCCTTCCTGTCGAGTTTTGGGAGCATCTAGCCTACACCAACCTGCATCCCTGGGCATGCTCTAGTTCACTGCAGTCTGAGGGGTAGACTAGCCATTCATGCAGAACCTGGTGTCTGCAGGGGCCTGGGGTCAGGCCCAGAGTCACAGAGTCCCTCCCTGGCTTTAGTGTGAGCCAGTAGGTGGGGGTACTTCCCAGAGACGTGTCTCAGGACAGACTAGAGATATGCTAAGAGCAGACAGACAGTTGTATCTCCTTATGATCTTGTTCCTATCCCCTCCAGCCAGCACCCTGGGAATGCCACATGGAGCTGCCACGTTTGTGGGCACATGTAGTGGGGACAAGATAGACTGTGTCTCGGAGGTCTCAGTGCCTGAGATCCTAGACGGTAAGACTGGGACACCTGCAGGTCGGGATGGGACAGAATGGGCAGCCCAGGTCTGAGCATACTGACCACCCACAGAAGACGAGGAGCCAGACAGCACGGAGCGGGCCTGTGACACTCTGCTCATGTGCATCGTCACGGTCATGAACCATGGACTGCGCAATGGTGGTGGCGTGGGTGACATCCTGCGCAAGCCCTCCAAAGATGTGAGTAACTCTGCCCTGCCCTTGAGCCCCAGCCAGGCAGCAGCTGGGCTCCGTCTGTGCGGACCACCCCACCCACTTGTGTGAATGCTCCCTCCTTCCCATGCTCAGCCAGTTTCTGTGACACTGTCCAGAGTTATCGGCTCCCCACCGAAGCCCACTTGGGCTCACTATGGACAAGGGACACCTTGGCGACCTTGGTCTTGGCTCTGAGGCTTGGGAAGGTGTGAACCAGGCATCAGTCTCCGGCTTGCTCAGACCAGAGGGTGGGCAGGGTGGAGCAGGACACTGAGTCAGCCGTGAGGAGTCTCAGGACTTGGATACAGGGCTGCTGGCTGCATAGGCTATCAACTCCCAGTTGTCTGGGAGAAGTCTCTGGCTCGAATGTGTGAGGCTCGGCGTCTTGAAGGCTGCCCTTTCCTTTAACTAGGAACAAACTCCGTTTGTAGGACAAACCGCCACACACAACAGCCCTTCCCAAATGTCCACGCAGCCTCCTTCTATTGACAGATGATGTCACTGCCATCCTTAGGCTCCCACACTTTTCTCTTGGGGTTTGGCGTGACCAGAGCCACACCTTCCCTGCTGAACTGTCCTCACGGTGCCTCTCGCTGTGCAGGAGTCCCTCTTTCCTGCCCGAGTGGTATACGACCTCCTGTTCTTCTTCATCGTCATCATCATTGTGCTGAACCTCATCTTTGGGGTGATCATCGACACCTTCGCTGACCTCCGCAGCGAGAAGCAGAAGAAAGAGGAGATCCTCAAGACCACGTGCTTCATCTGTGGTGAGGCCCCTTCCTCTCCTGGCTGCTCCCTGCTGCACTGCTAAAGGCTTCGATGTCCTGGCATCCCAGTTCCACCCTTGCTGAGGCTCCCGCACGGGTGAATGGCTGCTTCAACTCCTTGAGCCTCCACAAGAGGAACCTGAGGCCACTGTGGTCTTAGGCTTCTGGTTTCAGTCCATTGCTCTTTCCAAACCCAGCGACCAGCGTCCAGAGAGTAGGGTTACCTGCAGGGCAGACTCCTGTTGCCATCCCTCCTGCAGAGCAGCTGCTTGAGCCCAGGGGCATTCCCATGGCCGAGCAGTGGGAGCTTTAATAGGGTGAACCGTGGGAAGCCGTCACCATGGTGGCTTCATTTCCTGTGCCCCAGGTCTGGAGAGGGACAAGTTTGACAACAAGACTGTGTCCTTCGAGGAGCACATCAAGCTGGAACACAACATGTGGAACTACCTGTACTTCATCGTGCTGGTCCGCGTCAAGAACAAGACAGACTACACGGGCCCCGAGAGCTACGTGGCCCAGATGATCAAGGTGAGTGTCTGCGCCACCCCAGGCCTGGCCTTGCCGCTTCACAACCTGGGAGGAGATGCGACATCTGCTGGCCTCTGCCTGAGTGAGGGTTGACAGCTGCTGACGCTTGTTGGGCCAAAAAGGGAGTGAGACGCAGCTGGGGCCAGCCCTTGGCTGTGCACAACCTTGCTCACAGCCAGCTGCCATGGGAGGAGAAACAGATCATGCGGGGCACCCGTCAGCCCTGGAGGAGCCTGCTCTACAGCAGTGCCGAGCTGCGTGGAGCGGGGAGACCCCACTGAGGGATGCTGAGCCCCCACAGGCCCTCTTAGAAGGCACAGCGAGGGAGAATGGCTTCTGCAAGCCAGCATTGTCCCAATCTGAGAGAGCCTAGAGAAGCTTAAAGATAGGAGGCTTAGAGGAATTAAATAGAATCCTTCCAATTTCCATAGTCATGGCGGCAGTGAGGTTTTGTCTCAGGGGTTTATCTGTTGGTCTGAGGATTCACAGCTTGTGATAGGGAACCAGAAAACTGCCTGGCTAATGCCTCCTTCCTGGGAAACATGGCTTTCCTTCCTCGGCACGTGTGCTAACCCTCCCTAGCTGGGCCTGGCTCGTATAGCTCTATTTTCCTTGCATGGCGCATGCAGTTGCTGCCGTCTGTGTGGCTCTAACTTCCTTGCATGAGGAAGTGATCTGGTCTTGGCCTTCCTGCGCCTTGGCTGTGGCAGGGAGTGGGCAGATGAGAGATACCAGCACACAGCACTAGTGGACAGGGCCACGTCACGAAAGGCAGCCTGCTGTGGCAGTGGAAGCCCACCTCTGGCTTCCTCCTGTCTGCTGGACCTGGAGGACCCATGACACATGACATACTCCCTGCTAGGCACCTGGTTAAGGGTGTGGCTTTCCCTGTGCAGCCGCCTCACTGGTCCTGACCCCAGCACTTTGTTCCAGAACAAGAACCTGGACTGGTTCCCACGGATGCGCGCAATGTCCCTGGTGAGCAGCGAGGGCGAGGGCGAGCAGAACGAGATCCGAATCCTGCAGGAGAAACTTGGCTCCACCATGAAGCTGGTGTCCCACCTCACCGCCCAGCTCAATGAGCTCAAGGAGCAGGTGAGTTCATGACCTCAGGGTCCTAAGCGTCTCCACCTGAGGCCCTTTGTGCAACGGCCAGGCCGGGCAGCAAGGGTTCCGTGTGGCAGGAACTGTCTTCCTCTACATGCAGCCACCACTGCCCTGTAGCTCTTCTAGTGATTTACCAATTGTGTCCAGTTAAGGGCTCAACCTGCGGAGGGCACCCTGGGGGTTAGGGGTGTCTATCTGAAGGGCAGCTGGGCCCTTGGAGGAAGATGCAGTCTCTCATGGTGCCATGGAGAAGGGAGCTAGGTCACCTGATGAGACTTGTTTACCTCAGATGACAGAGCAGCGGAAACGGAGGCAACGTCTGGGCTTTGTGGATGTGCAGAACTGCATGAGCCGCTGAGAAGAGCCCCTGAAGCCCCCCAGAGATCCACTGCAAACAGCACTGCCCCTCCTTCGGGTCAGGGAGCCAGACCCTGGCCAGCAGGGGTGCTGCAGAGCCGACAGTCCTGCTCAGAGCCCTTGAGGAGACTTGGTTTACCTTAGTGCCTTAGAGGACACTAGGTCCTCCAGACCGCTGCGCCTGGAAGCGGTGACTGACACTCCTCAGTGGTCCTCACAGGGGTTACAAGCGGCTGCCTCTCATCTCCAAGCACTACATTGTGGCTGTTTCTGCCTTCCTCCTGCCTCAGGAAGGTGCTAGCCTGCTGTTATTAGCTACTTAGGGCTTTGATACTTAACTTATTCCAGGGGTCATCCCACCCTGTTGTGCCTGGGGACAGGGTGCTGAACTCTTGGCCCTGTCCAAGTGGTCTGGTTCAGATGGATGGCTTTATAGGCGAGAGTCACAAGCCCCAGGGACAAGAACTGGCTGTGTGAAAGTGGTATTTTGTTCTTTTTTTTCCCCTTTTTGGTGTGTCGTGTTTTATAAGTCCTGTGTCCTGAGAACTAATGTGTTAATTGCCTTAAATAAATTAATAGAATCCAAGTCCACCAGTGGGACTCTGCTTCCTACACAGCTGGTACCACAGAGGCCAATGTGCCCTGGCAGCCTGGCCTCCCCTCAGGCTCAGGATCCTAACTGCCATGTGTTGTACCCCAGTGCCTACCAGATCTCTGGGTTACTTGGCTGGTTCCACTGGGCTCCAGCCCCTAGGCTGCTGTAGGATGTGAGACCTAACAGGAGCATGAGGTTCAAGCAGTTAAGGTGGCCTGTGTGGCTTGTAGTCCTCCGCAGAACCTACCTGGTGCCTACACACTGCGCCTAGTTTAAGCGTGGCTACAGCTTTGCTGTCCGACCTGGGCATGTGTACCTCTGGAGGGCTGGAGTGAGAGACCTAGGATGTCTTCTGTGGCAGAGGGCCAAGCAGAATGCCCAGTCTCGGCCTCTCACCTGTTAACTATGGATCCTGGCGTCTCCCCAGCTCTACGACACAACAGGAAGCCTGTGAATCCTTACTTGCAGACCTCAGGCTGCGAGGGCCCTACCTTCCCTCTGCTCAGGCAGACAGGGCAGGCCTCCCCGATGGAGCCGATGAGTCAGTCCCAAACTGGAAGAGTGGAGAAACTGGACAGCTTTATTGATGAGGGTCAGGTACGTGGGCGGGACAAGACCCGTGCCCAGGCTTTATGTTTCTCCTCTGGCCTTGTGGGTGCAAACTTCTCTTGGAGTTTCTTCCACACGCTCTTATCCATCTCCTGAAACTCTTCCAGGGTGTCTGCACAGGGAGAGAGAGACAACACTGACGTCACAGGGCTGTCCCCAGAAGAGCATGCTTTGCTTTCTATGTGCCCCAGACACTGGGTCCATATGCTGAAAAGCCGTGCTCAACGGTTACAGCGAAACACACTGGTGGTGATGGGGCAGACCCCCGAGGGCTCCCTGACCACCCACTCCACGTGACCTTGCAAAGAAATGGCCCCAACTCTCTCAAGTTGGGCCCACTCTAATGTCTACACCAGCTATAGGCACTGAGGTAGAGGGAGGCAAATCCCTGGTTCTGAATGCATCAAGACAAGGAGAAGCTCCCAGACTCAGCAGCTGGAGGGGGAGGATGGATGCCTCCCTCCCACCCCCAATCCCTGAACCTTGACTGAGTTCAACTGCAAACCCTCCCCGGCTGGGTGTGTGCAGTCAGGGCGGTGACACTGGGAGGGGTCATCCTCACAGTGGCGGCAGGGTGTGCATGTACATGCACATTTGCATGCAGAGAGCCATACTTAAGAACCACACACATGAGCCAGGTAGTTGTAATCCTAGCACTCAGAGGTAGAAGCAGGAGGATCTCTGGGAGTTTGAGGCTAGCCTTGTCTACACAGTGAGTTCCAGGACAGTTAGGGCTACAAAGAGAAACTCTGTTTGGACCCTGCCCCTCACCACTACCCCAACGCACACATGCTCTAAGCCGTTCTTCCCTGAGCTAACAGTCTGGGTTTGGTGGTCTTTCTCAGGGTGGTCCTGTGCTCTACAGGACAGCCGACAGCACTCTGGCCTCTACCCACCAAGGCAGCATGGCTCTCACCCCACCAATGTGACAACCACAAGGATCTCCAGACATGGCTCGTATCTGTGGGGCACAGAACAGCTCCTAGCAGAGAGCCAGTAGCCCAAGAATTCTCCTGAGCCGAGAGCCCGTGGCATCTCATTTTATAATTCACAGATACTAAACTCAGACACGATTCAATTTTAACAGAAGTGCTGGCTTGAATTACTGCTTATGGGCAGTGGCTCCACATTAGCTTGGGGCACTGCATGGCAGCCACCAGCACAACCTCCTATTCTGTGACTTTTACAAAGTGTGACACTGGGGTCCCTGTCCTCTCACACACCAAGGCCTCCATAGGCCAAGTGGGCACACTGCAGGCCTGGCTGGTCCTGTGTGTGCAGGCAGTACGGTCCAGGCAGCACACTGCAGGCCTGGCTGGTCCTGTGTGTGGACGCAGTACGGTCCAGGTAGTACTGGCTCCAGAGCTGCAACACAGCCCTGCTGTGCACACACTGTTGGAGTTTCCTGGGCTGACCCAACGAAAAGCCAGGCCTGCAGTCACCACGCTGCCCACCACCCGCACAAAGGCTTCCTGAGGTCTGGCAGAAGGGACAAGCACAAGATAGTGGGAACCCGAGCCCGTGGTCAGTTCATTCTCAGGACCCCTCACTGCTGGTGATGACATGACCAGTGAGTGATGTGGGAGTGAAGAGATGCTGCTCTCCAGAGACACAGCAGACAACATGGGGTCCCATCTGCTCAGAAGGGTAAGAATTCTAGAAGGTCAAACCTCCACTGCCAAAAGGAAGGAGAAATTTCTAGAGTACCAGCAGCCAGTGTTTCAGGGCCATGCCCTCCCAGAAAAGGTTAGCCTATTTTTATAGACAATCCTTGGCAGTAAAAATAGCAATTTTCCAGTACCTACCTGCTCCGACCCTGCCCCCACCCCCGCCACCCCTTTCAGTGACAATGGAAATGGGGAAGTAGGGAGGGGCTGACTGGCAGGGACTTCCTTCCTACCAACTGGGTTCTAGTCAGGACTCCTACACAGACCTCGTTAGACGCATATCGAACCTGCAGACCACATCTCCAGGGACAGATAACTCACAGGCGGATATCCCCACACTCATTTACTGAATAGCTTTTTGTTTTAATTAAAAGACTCATTGTTTATAAAGCCCTCTTAGGACCATAAAAATAAAATTATTTTCCTTCCATTCTGATTTCAATGACTTCCATTTGGCAAATATGTAGTCCCTTGTTCCCAGGCACCAGCCTTGAATTAAAAGCACTAAAGATGATTTTCTCTTCTAAGTAATGCTTTGACCTTTTCCGTATTCTGTGGCTTAAACACAGCTTCAGGGTTTCTCTGAGCTGCTCCTCAGGGTTCTCATCATGCACAACTGTCTTACTAGGCAGTCCTCCCAGGTCTTCCCGCCCACAGTGAGCCCCACCACAGAGGGTAGTCATGTCTCCTACCTGTGGACAGGATCAGCTTGTATTCTTCCACGGACAAGCCACTGAAGCTGGTTTCTCTGGGGCGAGGGTACTGGCACAGGGGCAGGAGAGAAGGGACACATTAGTTCTGCAGGACAGTAATCTTGCTCTGGCTGGCTGCAATGTACCTGGGCACAGGAGGCCAGAGACCTGACGATGTGAGGGGCAGCGCCACCTGGAGGCCAGGAGCCTGCACTTCTAGCTGCTAGCTCCCAGGCGACACCCACAGTGGGGCTGAGGCTCACACTCGGTAGGTGGCATCTGGAAGGGCTCCCCCTGCACAGGCTCTTCCATTTGGCCATGTCTATTTGTGGAGCTGCTGAACATATTTTTCCAGTCCGGAAAACCACACTATATGCATTCTGACAGTAATCATGTCAAGGCTGAGGAGGAGGAGCAGAGCCTGGTGTGACAGGACTGTTCCAGTACTCCGTCTTTATCAGCGTGTGACATCAGTTCCATCACCGAGTGGGAAATACGAACAGACGCCGTGGCTTTTATTCAGCAGACCTTTAAAGGCCTCTGCCAGGCACCATTGTTGGCGTAGCTGAAAGTACTGGTTACACTTGAACACTGTATAATCAATCAGCTCTCCCTTCGGAGGCTGAGAGCAAAGCCCGAGCCCACTCACCTTGTGTTTATAGTAGTTTGAATGCAGTCGTGCTAAGCTTTCATACATCTGATCACAGGCCTCAGGTTCTGCCACCTGAAAGACAGCATACCCCGAGAGAAGTGAGTGGAGGAGGTGCCCCCCACATTGCACCCACACCTCGAGGGAGGGTTGTGTGTAATAATGCATTCAGAGGAGGGCACAGGAGCCTCAGCTCTGTGGGAAGCAAACCTCCCTCCAGCTTCTGCTATGAGAAGCCACCTCAGTGGCTGAAAAGCCCCACCTCACTCGCCCCTAACCTGCAGGATCCCGGGCCCTCAACAAGCAAACAAGTGTTCAGCAGCTCTTTGCACCCTGGGAAGCACCAGGCCAGCTGCAGGCTGCAAAGGACATGCTGGGGGCAGTGTGGGCTCCAGGGATCCGGACAGGGAAGAACAGTCCTCCGGCTGGAAGGGACCATGTAAATGAGAGGATGCAGGGTGTTGTCAAGGAGGCTGCAGAGCGCTGGGGTCAGCCTGAGGCTCAGGACTGTGAGACAGACACAGCTCTGTGAAATGAGACCAGCATGAAGTGGATTACATGTTCTCTGATGAAAGACCAAACAACAACTCAACAAACGAAACCTCCAGCACTTTCCTCTCTAAGCAAGGGGCTGCTAAGACCGCAAGGGGGAAAGGCAGATGCACGGCACAGCTGCAGCCCCAGCACTTGGGCAAGGGAGGGTGTGAGGTCAGCCTGGGCTGCGTAGAGCTCCAGCAGACCCTGGCCTGTGGAGGAGACACTGTCTCCAGACGAAAAGGAGGCCATGTTGCGAAACAGGTGAACCAAGCAGGCCCAAGGCAGACGCCAGCTGTGTGCAGCCAGAGCACAGAGGAGGGGAACAGCCCGTGCCCGTTCTGCACGGCCAATGAGGGAGGCAGGCCTCTGCTAGAAGATGGGTCTTCTGCCCCTCAGACCTCCAGTCTTTTACCCTTCCTTTCTCCACCTTTGCCATTTGTCTCTGCACCTCGTTACACTTCTCTGCCAGGGATTCTAAACGGTCCACAACAAAACTCCTTCATAGTTTCCCAGAACTCAAATGATGGCTTTTTTTCTGACTAAATCCTTTCTTGCAGAGCAAGCATATAAATAAATCAGGAGTCAAGCAAGCACTTCAGCGAGGCAGCCCTCTTCTGCCTGTGTCAGATGAGGCCCAGCTCGCAGCCGATGCAGCACCAGGCCTGTTTACTTTGCTACCAGATGTAGTCCCTGCCAAGGTCGGTAGGGACGGCCACCCGAGGAGAGGGCTGAAAGCTGATAGAGACTGGGGTCAGCTATGTGACAAAGACATTAATCACAGGACACAAAACAGGAAGAATGTGGGGTTGGCATCTCCCTGGGCAGTTCTCCCGACAAGGGCTAGCAGGACTAGATCAGCAGTCATGATCTCTGGGGAGGAGCACTTGCGTCCTCATGCTTCTGAGGGTGTGGGGTGTAGACAGGGTCTCTAGTTCTGGCTGTCCTGGATCTATGGAGAACCAGGATGACAGTGAGGTCACAGGGCTGCTCCTGCCTCTGCCTTCTGAATGCCAGGATCAGCACTGTGAGGCCCCATGACCGCTGGCACACTGCTTCTAGAGTAGGCGTGGGTAACAGAGCGACTCAGAGGACAGAAGAACACAGCACACAAACCACAAGCTCTGGGCCACGGATACGGAATGAAACCCCGTCTCCCGTGTCAGGGTTAGGGAGACAGCTCTGTTGGTGAACTGCTCACCAATAAGCATGAGCATGCAGGTCCCATCCCCAGAACTGTAAACGTGGGCATGGAAGCACACACTCACAATTAACCACAGTGCTCGGCCAACGGGGCTCACTGGCTGGCCTACTCAGCGAGTTCCAGGGCAGAGAGAATTTGCCTCAAAATAAATAAGTAGAGATGTTGCACAAATAATAAAAAACCCAGGCACAGATACTGGGGTTCAAGCTCAAGACCAGAAAAGCAGAGCAGCCAACCACTAGAGAGACCTTTCACCTCTACCAAATCTTCAGACCGAAAGGGCGAGATCCTGTCTGCACGAGTCCTCAGACGCCACACTCCAGTGAGTTCCCATCTCTTCCCCTTTATATTCCTCTCTCCTCCCAGCCATATCGCTCTTGTCTCCACCTCCCTAGTGGTGCCCACCATGGGAGAAAGGAGAAAGAAAAAGGTAGACAGTACTAGAGGAAAGACATCAGAAGCTGCCTTCTGACCTCCTCATGTCCATGTACAATGTGCACACGTGCACACACATGCACGCAGCTGCACACTCAGACAACAGTCACCCAGTATCTAAATTCCAATAGAAAAGGTCACTCCCTTCTGCTGTGCTCTCCACAGCTGTGCTGCCTGCCTACAAACCCTCCCTACACAGACATCTGCATGCCCGGCCTTGGTGTGAGCAGGGGCCTCTGTGGCTGCAGGACACTGGTAGCTGCCCTGCGAGATCCTGGCACCACTCTTCACTAGCTGTAGATTCTGGGCAAGCCACCGACCCTCTGCCCATTCGCTTGAAGAAAACTGCCATGTTCCTTTCCCACTCCCTGCTCACACCCATTCTTGTGAACATCTGGCTGTTCACAGGCCCTTTCGTCACACTTGGCACACACTTCCTGGGATCCAGATGTTCTCTCGTGTCATCTTGCAGGACAACTGACGCTGGGGTGATGCCATTATCTAATAATCCGTGCAAGCACCCCAGTCCTGGCCACTGTCTGGGGAAACTCACAGGGCAGGGGACCACCTCTGCGGTCCCCTGTCCTGTTACAATCACCTTTCACCCTGGACCTCACCCTGTCTCTATCTTCCATGTGTTGCCACCTTTTTTTATTTTTTATTTTTTGGTTTCTTCAAGACAGGGTTTTTCTCTGTGTAACAGCCTCACCGTCCTGGAACTAGCTCTGTAGACCAGGCTGGCCTTGAACACAAAGATCCACTTGCCTTTGGCTCCCAGGTGCTGAGATTAAGGGTGTGCACCACTACCCAGCTGTATTGTCACTTTTTAGGTATACTGGTGAACTTGACTTTAAAAGAAGTGATAATAGCCCCTTATCACCAAGGGTGGTATGAGGGGTGACATGGCAGCTCCTGGCCTGGAATGTCAGGGAATGGGGCCAGTGTGCTTTAGGGTTATTAGCACAGAACTGGAAGGACCAAGGAGTGGGTCCGAGTGGCCATCGCATCTGGCAGGAGTTTGACTGGGGATGGGGGTAAGAGGGTAAGAACCACGGAGGCTTTACCCGGTCAGAGTGGACACAGTTGGTACTAAGCATCCGTGGACAGTGAAGGGGGATCGGCCAAAGGCTGTTCTCATGGCTGCTCATCTGCATGCACCCCTCCCACCACCAGGTTGCCTTCCCAGTGCCCAGCAGGGACAGCCTGCACTTGGCCTCCTTCCCAGGTCTCTCCTGGGCAAACCCAGACTCCAACCAGACCTGAGTCCCTGCCAGTATCCCCACAGAGGCTGCCCTGCTCCTCTGTGACCCCAGCAACCAGGGAGTCTCATCCTGTCTTCAGCTCACTTGCTCTGACAGCAGCAGCACGGACAGCATGCGCGCAGAGGACAGGGCCTCGAGCAGAAATAAGTGACCCTGGGAACCTCAACCGCCTCAGTGCCCTCTGTCCCTCAGTGTTCATGTTTTGGAGCCAGGGATGGTGGCATAAGCCTGTAATCTCAGAACTTGGGAGGTAGGAGGATGGGGAGGTTCAAGGCCATCCTGGGGCTCTAGTAAACACACTACAAAATTGCCTATCATCTAATTTCCCACTAGGTCAGGTGTGCACAATTACAGAAGACTGTACAACCCTAATGGGGTGGTGGGAGTTTGCAATATGCCAATTTCTAACAAAGCCTTATTGACTAAGGAGAGACAGCAAGAACACGGCCCATTCCAGGACCCATATTACAGCCAACTCTAGCCCAGCAATTAAAATCCAGTTCTGATTGCTACTTATCAGCTATCAACAGGATCCCCGCCTCAATCCCGAAGCCTCGTCGCACACCCACCTGTATCTTACACTCCAGTCTCAGATTCCAGCACAAATACCAGGAACCCCAGTATTTCTCATGAGATGTCCTCGGGGTTTTAGGAAAGACTCCTACACACAAAGCTTTAAATTACCTGGGTTTTGCATTTGCACCTAATAGGATTATGGACATTTTGGGACAAAGAGCAGCACACGAGCGTTATGAAAAATTCAAGGCTGTTCCCTGAACACGAATGAAATGGAGGCTCCGAAGCAAGCGCCCTTTACCGCCCCATCACTCCCTCTGCATCCCCTTGCTCAGCCGTCAGTAAATTTCTCTTTACCATATTAAACTTTTATACATACAAATCTACACCAGTGCCGTAGGCACTGATTTCAATTTTCAAAATTGAATTTTGGGTGGTGACAGCAATTTGTACAGCAGCCCCTATTCCAGCCCCACACGGGACGCATAAGCACATTGGGGAGGGTGCACAGACTGCTCTGCTAATTAAGGTTGCGCTGGCTCTGCTCCAGGAGGCTCTGGGAAAGGTTTTCTGACTCTGAAATGAACTTCTGACATAAAAGATGTGTCGCGGAGCACATTCCTGTCAATGCAATTAGACGGCCATTTCCTGAGCACCTACTACGGAGAGCACGCTGCTAGGGAGCAGACTGTGAGGGGTGGAAAGGAGAAGCAGGAGGCTGGGTGACAGAGGCAGGGAAGAGCAGCACTGCAGACTGAAGAGGTCAGGTGTGGCAGTGAGGATGGCGTGCCACACAGGGCCAGAGCAGACACAGCCCCTAGTTAGTCCAAGCCGGAGTAGCACATCATGGATGGGAGGAGAGCAGAGAGAGGCGGGGGACAAGTTGTTTCAGGACAGAGGGCTCCAGTGGCCAGGAGCCACCAGACCACTGGCAAGCTGGGTTCAGGCTTTTGATGTGGACTACAGCAGTTCAAAGTCACCAAGGTCTCAAAGATTAATAAAGACGTAAGCTCTGAAGGCAAAGTAAGGGTCTGTGAGGGTAGGGCGCTGAGCCTGCAACTGTGCTGGGTGCTGAGGCTGGGAAGCCAGGCTGGACCTGGGTACCAAGGGCTGCCGAGCACTGAAGGCTCCAAGTTCCCACCAGTGCCCAGTAGGCAGCAGGTGGGTTTTGGAAGCAGCCATTCACCCCTGAGAGGGAACAGCCACACCTCTGATTATGTGTGTGAATGCACGTGCACAAGCATGCATGCGCACGCACACACATACACACACGCGCGCACGCCACCAGTGCAACTCTCTGCCCCACTGTGGGCAGACTCTCAACGAGGGGAGTAAAGTCAACGAATGACTTCACCGGCAGTCCTGGAGATCGCTCTGCTCACAGCCCATCTCTGTAGCGCCTCCGAGTCACAAAGAGCACAATCTGTCTTAGTCCACATCCCTAAAGCCTGATACACACCAACATCACCAAGATGCCCTCTTTGTGGCTGCCATGTGCCAGGCGGCTGGGTAACAAGCTGCCTGCCCCAATGAGGTGTTGAGGATCAGGCCTCGGATTCCCCTCGAGGAGGAGCCGGGACTGTTTTCTCTGCTAGAAACCCAGCAAAGCCTGACATCTTTCCCTTGGCCCCATCTAACCCTTCACACAACACAGTCACAGCCCATGCCAGATAGACGATAGCATCTCCAGTCTTCCCAGAGCTGGCCTGAGCGACCCTGCACCCGAAAAGACCTGCTCTGTGCCTGCAGTTCAGTCAATCAGCACAGCTGTTTGCTCCGCCCCCACACTGAGACTCTTGGTGCTGCAGGGAATGAGAACTCCTTTAAGGAAACTACTCAAAGCAGAAGAGACCCACAATCATGAGCTTCAAAAGGGAACAGGAGGCAGGGTGGTAGAGTGTTCCTTGTGTCCCGGCTCCCCACTGCCATCTCCCCTCCTGGTGGGTTTAGGGTGGGCCAAGAGAAGCCCTGAAGGGCTTACACAGAGGCAGAGGGTTTGTGCTCAGGTTTGAAGCCAGAATTATTAATTGGCCTTTCTGTGCTGGCGTCCCACCGAGTACCACCTTTCTTCTTGTTTCACTGGAGGTAGATCAGGCAAAGGAGACAAGTGGGCCTGAGGTGTTTAATTCTCTGCTCCAACAATGAATGGAAGGGAAGGAGGGTCTTGATGCTCACAGAAAAACTTAACAAGGGGTCTCTCCAAAGGACTGACAACGGGGGACCTGCCAACACCTGGGAGCCACGCAGACCAGGGCACGTGGCTGGCCTGTCTTTTACTTGTCTCTTACTGTCAAGGGACCTGGATCAGTGGTTTTACTTTTCTGATTTGATTTCAATATCTGTAAGAATCAGGACAGTAATGGCTACTTCACTTGGCACAAAGGATAAAATCAGATGAGCTGTGCCAAGTGCTCTATGCACCTTTTATATCCCTTGTTAGACCACAGGAAGCCAAAAGGTCAAGGGGATGCTCGACACAGCAGCCTCCACCTCCTCCAGTTCCACTTTCTGGACAAGTGGCAGAAAGGTGGGGGACACAGCAATCAGCCACCCCCGGGGTCTCATCCCACCTTCTGCTGTCGGTTTAATGATGCGTCTCTGAGAACCACCTTTCTTTCTCAAGGTCTTTTATAAGTGATCCGGGGGAGGTGTTGGGAGTGACTCACTGTTTGCTGTCCCAGCCAAGGGCTGCTCCCTCCAAAGATTATCACCAAGATTTACTAAGCCCAGGCAGGCTCAATTTCAGGTGACATCAGGATGAGCTACGACAAAGGTCCTGAGTAATGTGTTCACTGCCCCCATGACTCCCTACTTTGCTCTACCAAGAACACATCCATCAGTGTCGCAAACCGTTGGCGCAGCCCTGACATAGACCTGCAGCTATGACTCAAATCTGTGTGGGCCTCAGCTCATCAGAACCTGTCCCTAGGAGAGGACAAGGGACGACAACTCTCCCCGCCCTGCTGGCTAAATTACGCTAACAATCAGCAGGTGAGGGTCAGCCTCTCCCCCTGTACATCCAGCCTCTGGCTGTCCAACTCTAAGCTGCGTGGAGCTGAGCAGGTCTCACCTGGGGCAGCAGGGCCTGGGACTCCACAAACAAGAGAAAGTCAAACCACGGAGTCTGTCACGTGCGTCGGCCCTCTCACCCTGGCGCTTCTTCCAGGGACTTCTACACGTGCCACCGGACTGCAGATGACCAGCCTCACAAACCACAGCCAATCACATGTTCATTCAGATGCTCACCGGACGCTTTTGTGAGCAAGAACCACACGGACATGGTGGATGGGGGGGGCTGCACCTCTGGTCTCAGGAAGCTGGTACTGTAAGTTAGAGCACAGTGCAGCACAGCCCTAGAAAGCCCAAGGGCCTGCCTTGAGATCCGCATGATATGGGGCAGTGCAGACCACTAGGCTCTGAGGATCCTGTGCATACAGCGACCTCTCCTGCCTCCCAGAAGTCCTGGGCCAGACGTTCCAAACAGCAATCTTGTCAGAGGTTACAGTGGCGCCATCTCACTGAGGTGGGCGGGTTCAGCTAGACTGGAATGAGCTGCAGTGTCCCCAGTTCCTGCTTTGGCAGGTCACGGTCCGGCTTCACAGGTCGTTTATGTGGCCAGTATGTGTGCTGGGCACCTCACTTGGCACCTCTGACCTCTTGCCTAAGCCCCACGCTCACATAACCTCCTGCCTGCTTGACATTTCCACTTGGAAGCCAGTCTACTTGACATCGCAAGCTTACAGCATCTACCATCAAACGTGCGATGGTCTTCCCACACCCCACCTGTTCCTCATCTCGTCTTTCCCATTTGAGTAAATGGCACCCAGCTGCTCACACCAAAAAAAGAAAAGGGGGAGAATCTAGGTGCCGTCCTTGGTTCCTCTTCCCTTTTACCCCACATCCAGCACGTCCATGCTGTGAGTGACTTGCTCGCTACAAACTATTTCCAATTACTTCCATCTCCTGTGTAGCCACCCTTATCCAAACCACCAGCATCTCTTCCTGGGTACCACAGCAGGCTTCTCTGCAGCTCCTCGCTTCTCTTGCCCTCTATAACCCTCTATAACCTTTTAAAATGAGGCCATGTCAGACCCCTGACTAAACGCCCCCAGTGGTTTCTCACAGGCCTTACGGTAAGATCTGACTCCTCACCAGAGCCTTTAAGACTGAATGGGAGGACTGGAAAGGTGGCTGAGTGGCTAAAAAAGAAACCCAGCTTCAATTCCTAATATCCACGTGGTGGCTCACAACCATCAGAAACCAGTTCCAGGGGATCCACCGCCCTCTTCTGATCTCCGTTGGCACTGCAGCAACGTGATGCCCAGACACACAGGTAAAACACCTGAACACATTTAAAACAAAAACACTGTATGGTGCCCGGCTCCTGTTCCCCCTTCAGTGAGTGGTCGTGGACACACCTCCACTGCCCTTCATTCTGGCTTGCTTTCTTTCCCTTACAGTGCCAGTCTGCTTTCCTAGGCAGTGTCTGGACGTCCTTCCCAATGCGGGGTGTTGGCTGTCTTCATGCCTTGAGCCTCACCTATGCCGCAGGAACACTACAATGTGACATTTACTGCCATCGGGACTGTCTTATGTTTCTACTTGTTCCTGGTGTCCAGTCCACTCAAAGTCACGAGGGGCGGGGCTGGAGAGAAGGCTCAGCGGTTAAGAGCAACGGTTGCTCTTCCACAGGTCCTGAGTTCAATTCACAGCAACCACATGGTGGCTCACAGTCACCTGTAATGAGATCTGGTGCCTTCTTCTGGCGGGAAGGAATACATGCAGGCAGAAAGCTGTACATGTAAATAAATAAATAAATCAAAAAAATCTTACAAAAAAACAGCCACATGGGGCAAGACCCTGTCTAATTCACTGCGGTCTCCCTGGAACCTTACTACGTTTGTGGCACATGACTGTGCTTGATAAGGGAACCTCCGCTGGGGAGGCCTACTGTTCCCACGAGGGACTTGAGTGGAAGGCCCAAAGCTCCTGCAGTTTTACAGGGGAGAGTGGCAGAACGGTTTGGCCGGAGTCCTGCTGGGGTTCTTGGGGGGCGGCCTCGGCTGGCAAACACATTAACAGGGTCACGGAAGAACCAACCCCGCCTTAGAATTTGATTCCTTGGTGGCATATGGACCTCAGGGGACACTCGCCGGCCACTGTACGGTGCAGACAAAGGAGAAAACGGAGCCGCAAGCGTCGCACTCTGCAGCTAGCTGGAACAAGGGCACCTCGCACGTGCAGCCGGTCACGGGGCCGGCGCATGCGTAGATTCCCCCGCCGCCCCCACCCCGCTCCGACACCTCCAACCTCCCTCCCGCCGGTCACCTGGGTGTTCTCTCCCTCCCGAAAGGCCTGTGCTACCCGCTGCCGCAGGTAAGCGCCCAAGTCCCGGCCCCGTTTGGTCTCGTCCACTGGCCATTCCTCACAGAGCTTAAGGAAACGACGGTAGCGGAGAGCGGCCATCTTAGGCCCCGCTTGCCCCGCCCCC
>NC_022028.1:53187478-53200018 GCF_000317375.1 Microtus ochrogaster | reverse complement strand
CCCCCCCCCCCCCCCCCGGCGGACGTGCGCAGTTTCGCCTTCGGCTCGCTGCCCTCCAGGCAGGGGCGCTGCTCACCTGTGAGTGCGAGCCTTGAGCTCTTCTGTCTTCGTCCTGGAACTCGCCCAGCTCCCAGGGGCAAAGCAGACTCAGTGTACCCTGGGGACAGCTTTGCTTCTCAATGACTTTACAAGCTCGGGACTAAAAAAGCTTCCCCCGAGACCTCTGCTGTTTTGCAGAAGAGAAACATTTGCATGTAAATACTGGTTGTTACTGGATGAAGACGTGTTTGAACTTCACCTCTGGCAGGCACTGGACGTCCACACACGCCTGCCCTGCTCCCACACTTTGCCCCGTGATTGTCTCTGCCACTTACATCTCTGTTACGGTTTTTCAGCTACCATTGCTCTCTCTTCAGCCTCTCCAAAATAACCCTCGCATCATGCATAGATCTCCTGCATAGTACCAGAAAGGTTGCTTCAGCCTGGAAAACGTTAAAAAAAAAAAAAAGATTTTTTAAAGTGTATTTTCTGTATTTTACTTTTATACGTGTGAGCCTGTATGTATGGCTGTGCATCCCTTCTATGTGTTGGTTTTGGGACCCGGACCTGTTTCTCTCCAAGAGTAGCAAATGCCCTTAACCACTGAGTCAGGATGTGGGATTTTCGCCTGTATGCTGCGATTACCATTAATGAATAAAGAACTGCTTTGAGCCTATAGCAGAGCAGGGCTAGGTGGGGAGGACTGGACTGAATTCTGGGAGGAAGAAGGGCAGAGTCAAGAGAAGCCATGGAGCCACCACCAGAGACAAATGCTAGAAACTTTACCTGGTAAGCCACAGCCTCATGGAATACACAGATTAATGGAGATGGCCTAAATTAATATGTAAGAGTTAGCCAATAAGAAGCTAGAGCTAATGGGCCAAGCAGTGACTTAATTAATACAGTTCCTGTGTGATTGTTTCTGTTCTGGGTGGCTGGGAACAAACTAGCGACCTCCTCCAGCAGAGTCATCTCTTTAATCCCAATTATACCATCTAAACAACAGGGTGCTGCCTACGTGATCCTGGTTGGCCTTGACTTTGAGATCCTCCAGCCTCAGCCTCCCAGGATTGTAGGCATTTATACCACCAGTGAAGTGTCTTTACCTGGTGAGCCATCTTGTTGGCCCTCCCTCTTGTGTGTGTGTGTGTGTGTGTGTGTGTGTAGAGCGTGTGTGTGTGTAGTGTGTGTGTGTAGTGTGTGTGTGTGTGTGTGTATGGTTTTCCTTTTGAGACAGGGTTTCTCTGTGTACCCATGGCTGTCCTGGAACTCACTCTGTAGACCAGGCTGGCCCCGAACTAGGAGATCTGTCTGCCTCTGCTTCCCGAGTGCTGGGATTAAAGACATGTTCCATCACCACCTGTCTCCTCTTCATACTTTTAACAAGGAATTTCACGTATTTTGTTTTGCACTTGGCTCCTAGACATTAGTGTTTATGGAGTGACTGACGGAATAAATGAATGAACAAAACCGCATCCCAACCTAGGTCTGTCAGACCCTGAGACCTCTCAGCATTCACAACAAAGGGAACAACATAGGAGGGCTGGGTATGCGGCAGGTAGAGGAAGGGAACCCACAGAAGGAGGCAGAGCAGCTCAAACTCCCCTGGCTCCCTGGCCTTTCTCAACCTGTACCTCAAGTGAAGCAAGAGACCATTCACTGCCGTCAAGTTACTCTTCCTACTGCCTGAGACAGAAGGTCTCCCTACCCCTGCTCCCAGGACAGCTGAGCCAGCCAAGTGCTCTTCAAAGTCCTACCTGGGGTGGGCCTTGTGGTTTCTAGCCCCCCCTCAGTGCCTGGAACCCAGGAGTAAATGGACCAACTTTGCCCTTTGACCTCAATAAAGCCATCCAACTTTGTGGCTAGCCAGAGTACTAAGGTGAAGCTATGGCAGGGATGGGAACCTGATGGGGTGATAAGGGAACTTTTCTGGGGGCTGAACCACCTAGCACCTCAGCTTGGCATAGCGCCCCAGCTAAGGTGAGTTCTCTTTCAATAACTCCTCACTCTGAACCTCACCCCTGGAGCTCTGGAAAACTGTTTTCTGTTTAAACCACCCACCGATCCGTTCAGATCAACCCCCTCCCTCTGCCTCCTTCCCACTTCCGCCCAAGGCTTGCCTCCTGTCACTGCCAAGCCGCCCCTGTTCTTCCTCCCCCACTTCCCTCCGCAGTTGGTAATATTTCTTTCTGTGTGCTCCACAGTGCCGCCTAACACAGCCAAGCTCTGCTTAACGATGGGGAACATGGGAAGAGCATTATCAGGAGATTTTGTCGTGAGAACATCAGAGATTGCACACTCAGACAGTGCGAACCTTCCTCCTATATGGAACCATCCCTTTCTTCCATGTTTTCATTTTGACTTTACCAGGGTATTCTCATCATGTCAGTATGGGTGTCCTGGCTGCTTGAATATCTCTGCACCATGTGTGTACCTGGTGGAGTTACAGATGGTTGTGAGCTCCCCTGTGAGTGCTGGGGAATCAAATCCAATCCTCTGTGGGGTTTTTTTTTTGGTTTTGTTTTTTGTTTTTGGGGGGTCGAGGGGTAGGAGTTGAGAAAGGGTCTCTCTAGGTGTAGCCTTGGCTGTCCTGGAAATTGCTATATAGACTCAGTTGGCTTTGAACTAACAGAAATTGTCTGCCTCTGCCTCCAGAGTGCTAGGATTAAAGGTGTGTACCACCAGCGGGGCTCCATCTCCCCAATCCCCATGTCTTTGCTAAATACCCCAGGCTGGCCTCAGATTTGAGAACCCTCTGCTCTGCCTCTGCCTCCAAAGTGCAGCAAATAGGCAGATGTTTGAGTTCAAGGTCAGCCTGGTCTACAGAGTGAGTTCCAGGACAGCCAGGGCTGTTACACAGAGAAACCCTGTCTAGGAAAACTAAGATTAAAAAGAACAGTAACAGCAGAATATCAAGCAAATGCAGAAGTGTGGTGTTGGCGATGGCACAGGTCACACTGCATGGACCGCAGGGGACAGCTGAAGGCCTCTCCCTGTGCATTTCATAGCATGTGAGGAGATGGCAGCCGGCAAGCAAAACGAGGACAACGGTGACAATAGCGCTCTCTCCGTACTAACTTAGAGAGATGGGTGCAGTGGTTTGAATAAGAATGGTCCCCACAATAAAAATGGTTCGTATTTTTGAATATTTAGTCACCAGGGCCTGGAACTGTTTGAAAGGATTGTAAGTGTTAGGAGGCGTGGCCTTGTTGGGGTGGGCACGGCCTTGTTGGAGGTTTTGAAAGCCCAAGCCAGGCCTAGTCTCAGGAAGTAGACTCTCAGCTGCTCCTCCAGCACCATGCCTCCCTGTGTGCCACCATGCTCCCTGCCATGATGGGTATGGAATGGGCATTGTTGGGAGGGGCAGTCCCTGAGGGGCTGTTGTTGGCATAGACCTGAGTCACGCCAGGGAACACCACCTGAGGATGGTCAAGGCAGCTGCTGGGCAGAGGGGCAGCAGAGACCTTGGGCAGCAACCAGGCTTGCGTGTTTTGTGGTTTTTGTTGCTTGGAGCCTCACCTGCTTCCCTTTTTCCTTGGTTGCTTTGTAGGGGACATAGATTGAAGCCAGAGCCCTTCTAGTGGGCGTCAGTTTTCTCCTCCCACCTCGTGGGTTCTGGAGATCAAACGCAGTTCCTCGGGCTTGGCTGCAAGTGTCTTTGCCCACCATTCCAGAGGCCCCTCTTTCTTTGTTTCTTGTTCTGAGGCAGGATCTCGTGCAGCCTAGGCTGGCCTGGAAGTCATGACATTGTGATTCTCTTGGCTCCCCTCCTCGGTGCTGGGATTACAGCAGTGCCACCAGGTTTGATTTATTTGATTCTGTGCATTGAACCAGCACCTCCTGCATGCTAGCCACGCACTCTGCTAACTGAGCTCAAGTCTCTTCATCTTAAAAGCAAGAATTATTGGTTGATTCCCAGACTGGGAAAAGTGAGCCAGGAGAGTCGGGGGCTCAGAGCCAATCTTAGCTACACGGTTTGTCTGGGATCAGCATGGGCCAATAACTAAACAAACAAAGAGCACCGGGGTGCAGCTAAGTGGATAGGACGCTCGCCCACCACATATGAGCCCCTGGGCTCCATCTTCAACACCATATAAACTGAGCCTGGTGGCTTACACCTGTAATTCCAGGCTTTGGGAGGCAGAGGCAGGCTGCTGATCTCTGTGAGTTCAAGGCCAGTCTGGTCCACACAGTACATTCCAGGCCATCTAGCTACATAGTGCTATCCTGTATCAAAATAAGTAGATTAATCGACAAATAAACTCAACATAGAGAAAATGGGAATACATGATAAATTAATGTAGCCCTGCCCACTCCACTCTATGCATCAAACACTGCCCCAGATTAAACTTCTAGTCTCCATGATGGTTCAAGTGCCACTATTACCTCGTTTTTCCAGGGGTGGAAACTGAGGCACGGAGAGGCTAAGACTGGCCAGGGACAGCAGCTGGGGAGTGACAGAGTCCAGATTTGAACCCCTCCATCTTTGCAGAGGTGTAACTGTAAGCCACAGGCTTAGGCTCTGTACCTGGCAGGGGCTCTTATAGATCCTGTTCCAAGGGCCCCCAGGGGCCCCTTGACCTTGTCTTAGCTAGAGCCCTTTCCCTTCCTCTCTGTGGGTGGTTTGAGCTAGATTCTGGGCTCAGTAGCTTGTCAATCACCCAGAGCCATTCTGGGCACATTAATGGGCACTGCCTGGAATGTAGCTCAGTGGTGCTGGCCTCGTGGGGAGTTGATGACCATTTTAACACCCACCTGCTGGCTGTCAGTCATTTCACAGCCAATGCAGCCTCGTGGCTCAGTGGAAAGCCCCACTGGGCCACTCCTCCCCAGCCTTCTGGAATGGGTATTTGGGGAACCCCAATCGCTCTTTATAGAAACCAGGCATTAGCAAGGGAGAAAAGCTGTGAGCGGGGACGCAGCTTCCGGTTCCAAGTTGTAATGATCCCGGTAATCTAGACATCGAATTGCTCGTTTAAATCGTGTGAAAGTAAAAATATCGTTCTGTAATGCCGGTGTTAATAATGTAAACATTAAAAGGGAATTAAATGCTTAGCTGCAATTTCCTCTTCCAGCCTAACCCACTGAGGGGAGGATTGGCTCCAATACACAGACATGTTACCAGAGAAGGGGAGGGACCCTGCATAGGTATCAGAATAGTCACCTCATGTCCCCAAGGAAGATCTAGCTGACAGTGGGTGGTACCTTTAAACACGCTTGGGCTGTCCAGGTAGGTTGGAGAGGCTGAGCACCCAGAGGTGCTACACTCTGCTGCTGAGATTGTCATCACATATCCCAGGGATCTGCTGTCCCTGCTCTTCCACAGCAACAGTCCCAACACATGTCACCATTTGCCTCATAGAACAGGTCACTCACTGTCTGGAAGCCGGGCACACAGTAGGTAGTCACTCACTGTCTGAAAGCCTGGCACACAGTAGGTAGGCACCCATGGTCTGGTTCCGGGCACACAGTAGGTAGGCACTCACTGTCTGAGAGCCCAGCACACAGTAGGTAGACACTCACTGTCTGGAAGCCCGGCACACAGTAGGTAGGCACTCACTGGAGCTGTAACTGCCCTGACCTGAAAGAGTACAGGTGTCAGAGGTAGCACAGTTCTTGGCTGGAGTTGCAGGCAGTTGTGAGCCATCAATATGGGTACTAGTGACCGAACCCGGGTCCTCTACAACACACAGACACACACACACAGATGCACACCACAAACAGACACGCGCGCGCACGCACACACACACTCACACACACACACACACGCACAGCTTCTATTCTAGAGTGACACTCGCTTCTCCCTTTGGCAGTCACAGTTCAAACCTTTTACCCCACGATGGGAGTTTCCCGGAGACTGAAGCTCAGCACTAGTTGGAGGGGGAGCACGTCTCCCCAGAAAGACTTCATAGAGTCCTGACAGCTTGTCAGATCACCTCATAGGTGAGACTGAAGCTCAGACCATGACTGGTCAGTGATGGGCAGGACCACAGTGACCATAGTGACCAAGATTGCTGGGTTTGCATTCTCCCTGTCTCTTTACAACTAAATCTCCAGTCAGGACCCCAAGAGATAAGCGTGGGGTGGGGAGCCCATTGGGCCTTTTATTTGCTCCTCTTCCCAATGTGAGCATTTCGAGTAACTCCCTCTCTTGCTTTTCGGTGCTACATGTCTGTTTAGCTGGCCTGTTGAGGGCTGGTGACAGTGCGGGACCCAAGCTCTGCAGGGCCCAGGTTCTGCTCCCAACAACTGTGGTAATGAAGCGTGTGGAGCAGACGGAACGGAAGAGAAAACCAGACTGTGGCTGGCCCCCTACGACGCTGGTCTGAGGGAGGCTCAGTGGGAACCGGGAGGAGGAGGCCTCCTGAGTTTGTTCTTAGGTAGGCTCTCAAACTTTCTCCTCATTTCCGGACAGCTTAGCCATGGAGGAAGGGGTGAGAGGTGCAGAGCAGCCAGGAGGAAGCTGGGGTCTGGTGGGAGCTCACTCAGCAATCCCAGTGCAGCCCTCCGGCCCCCTCCCTCCCTTCTAGTTCTTGGCACCCAAGTGCTCTTTTGGGCTGTCTCTTTCTCTCATCTTTTGCTTTATGTGTCTGGCCACTGAGGCGCAGATTTAAATCCAAAGGAAGATATTTAGCTCATTCTGAGGAGCGGCTGATGAGCTGGCTGTGTTGCCGGGACATTCCTTTCACTAGCCTGCAGCCTGCCCTTCCCTGAGTAGCCTGGGAGCCTCGGCAGCCAGGAAGAGAGATGAGGCTGCCAGAGCCGTGCCCAGAGGCCCAGAGCTCGCTGACAACACCGCATTATGAAAAAACTGTAATGGCATTCTGCTCCTCTACCTCCTCTTTAATCACCCGGGGACAGCAGAGGGACAGCTGGAGATGCGTGTCTCTGAGGCTGCCCTGCTCCCTGTCCGCAGAGGCAGAGGGGCCAGGGGAGAAGCAGGTTTCTGTGTGAGTTGGGGCGACCTAGGTTTGCCCTTTGTGGCAAAGTTTGATCCTCTGTGCGGAAACAGCCCTGCCTGCTTTTAAGGGATCATCTGGGTTAGAGAAGGAGGGGTGGGGCCGCTGAGCCCTCCTCTGGGGTTCCAAGACTCCCTCCAGTTCCTAGCAGTCAGTTGCAAACACTGCTGTCCTCAATTCTGCTATTCTGCAAGTCCTTAGGGTCTCAGGGGATGCTGGAGTGTGTAGGCTAGGGGAAGTTCATTAGGGGAGCCCCACCATCCATGCTGGGTTAACACTTGCTTATTTTTTTCTTTCTCCCCCACTCCCAGACAGGGTTTCTCTGTATAGCTTTGGAGCCTGTCCTGGAACCCACTCTGTAGACCAGACTGGGGTTAACATTTTCTAGTAGCGTGGCTGCTTGGGGGTCAGCCACACTCGTGACTATAACTCCTTACCATGCTCTCTGTAAGTGAGCCCAATAAACTCTTAGGTTCCCAGGGTGAACTCCGGTGGCATCTTGCCTTGGTTTGCAGCTGGGACCTTATGGGCTCGTGCCTCCCAGGAGAGGTATTCCCGCAATGCTGTTTCATGCCACCTATCTTTGGGACCTCGTTAGGGTTTCATGGATGACTGAGGTGGGTGGTCCTAACATGTCTGCAGCCTACTGTGTGTGAGGATTTAGCTAGAGGAAGCCTAGTCAGAACCTGCCCGGAGGTAGCGCAGGCCCTGCCTCCCCTCATGTCCTGCTTACCCTCCTTCTTCATCTCTTCATGTCAGGTATTATATCGACATGACGGTAATGGAGAGCGAAGCCATTGTAAAGACAGGCTGGGCTCTCATCAAAACCATTTCTTCTTTGGATAAGTTTCCTCATAAATAGAAATTTATTGCTCATAATTCTAGAAGCTGGATCAAAGTGCTATCAGATTCTGTCTGGCGAAGTCAGTTCTTCATAAATGATGCTGTGTGTGCTCCCGGGGAGGAGGCAGGCAAGCCCCTCTAGGCTGGTTGTCAGAGCACGGTGCAGCCAAGGATGTCCGAATGCTGCGGTTACAGGCACACCGCCAGCCTTTCCGTGCATGACGGGGAGTGTGCCACGAGGCACGGGGAGGTCAAAGCAAACTCTCTCCTAATTTACCTCACCAGGCTTGCATGGTGAGCACCTTTACCCACTGAGCCATCCCACCAGGGCCTGCCCCACAGTCCTGATCCCACCCTTTAAAGGGGCACTGATCAACCTTTGAGAATCATTGCACTGGGGATTGCATCCCAACCAGTGAATTTGGAGAGAAGACTCGCAGACCAAAGCATCCTTTAGAAGAATATGAATAAGAAATGAAAAGGAAGAAATCACAGACCAGGAAAGACAAGAGGAGGAGGAAGGGGTGTGGTGGGGGGAAGAACAGAGGAAAAATACAAGTTGGAAAACCTTGATGGAGAAGTCAGGGCAGACTTCTGACTCTAAAGTGAATCACCCTCCTCCCTCCCGGCCAGTGTCAGCTCCTTGGCATCCGGGCAGGGCCTCATGACTCTTGTCCGTGGGGTGTGGGCGTGCCCTTCCTCTGGCTGCCTCCCTTGCACCTGTCAAGCAACAGTCTGGACAGTGAGGGGAAGATCATGGTGCCCCAGCGAGGAGCAGCCTGGGTCCCGGATGACTACGCTGAGACTCGCTGCTGACTGGCCCCAGCTGACTAGAATCACAATCCACTCTGACTTGAACCATCAGCGTATGCGGGAAGGGAGCTAGCTCTGGGCTCATCATCTTCCAGGTTCTAGGTCTTTCCCTCCTGCTCCTCAGCGCTCTCGGTACCCCTGGGTTTTGCTGCTCCCCCATCTCAAATTTGCCAGTCACCCAGGATGGAGCCACCTGCCCTGCCCAGCACCTCGCAGACCTTACTCTCCTGAGGTGAGGCCCTCGCTGCCTCTTCAACTCCTGGTGACATCTGAACTGATGGCCCTGTCCCCTCTCAGGGTACCAGCGGTGTTTTCTCTGTGGGGTTCTAACTGTCCTGTGAACTCACTGAGTTCTTAGCAACACTATCAAGATGTTCACACTCCCTGTTTTGCAGGCAGCATGGTCTGCAGGGACTAGGGATTTGGTAAGCATTTGGCAGTAGGAGAGAAAGGAAGGATTAGTTAATGAAATCACCTGTGATGAGTGAGGCCCTGGGCCAGGTTTTGAAGTGTCCCTATCACCTGGGTCTGTACCTTATTTCTGACACTCACCACCTCAGAATCACATCTAAACTTTGTCCATAAGCATGGGCGCCTCCCCACCGCCTTAACTATCAGCCCTCCACCGCTAGTCAGGCCTCCTCCCACAGACTCTGGGATGCCTGGCTAGCGTTATGTCAGCTCGACACAGAGTCATTCAGGAAGAGGGAACCTCAGCTGAGAAAATGCCAGATTGGTTGAGGACATTTTCTTGGTTGATGATTGATGTGGGAAGGCCCAACTCCCTGTGGGTGGTACTATGGGCACGCTATGAGAAAGAGGGCTGGAGAAGCCATGAGGAACAAGGCAGTAAACAGCGCTCCAGGGCTTCTGTTTGCTTCCTAGCCTCAGGTTCCTGCTCTGCCTTCCTACAGTGACAGACATGCAACCTGGCCGGGTAAACCAAGCAAACCCTGGCTTTCCTGGTGCTTCATCACAGCAGCAGAACCCCATAAGGCTGATCCTCTCAGTTAACCTCCTAGTCCTCTGCATCTTGCAAATTAGGCCTCAGCTTCACTGGCTGCTGTCTCATGTGGCTTAGGACGTCGGTCGCAATTCTCCTTAAGTGCTCTGGTTCCTGGGTCAGTTCTGAGTAAATTCAGACGCCAAGGACAGACACATCTAACCTTTTCTCCTTTTTTTCTCTCTTCCTTCCCTGGTTGGGCCAGGCAGGCTCGGTCCACTGAGTTTTGAAATCTGCAGAGCCAGGACGAGTTTCCAGCCTACAGCCACCACTCTGGGTCCAGAAGCACTGCCTAAAACTAAACCCGGCTTTGTTCTTTTTTTTTTTATCATAAACTGGTTTCACTGGGGCTGACTTTGAGAAGAACTGGGTCTGGGCCTTGAACAGACGCAGAGGAGGAGGAAGGGCATGCTGTGAAACCACCCTTGGTAGGAGGAGGGTATTGTGTGGTGGTGTCCCAGGCCAGTCCCTCAGCTGAGAGAGGGTGACAGCTGCATGGGGAACCGTGGACTTGGCTGCTGTGGTACCAGAGAAAGCAACCTTCAGGGATTGGGTTTGTCACTGACAAATACTTCGTTTCAGGAAGTATCCATTTTCTTGCCAAGGGCATAGAGTTTGCAAATTAATGACATCGTTACCTTGGCCAAAATGTTAATTTGGAAACTAACCTGCTTTGAAATCCCCACCCTTTCCTTCCCTTTCCTTTCTAGGCAGACTCACTGGGTAGCCTTGGCTGGCCTGGAACTCACGCTGTAGACCAGGCTGGCTTTGACTTCACAGAGATCCTCTGCCTTCAGAGCACTGGGATTGAGGGTGCACACCACTGTGCCGCACAACTAAACAAGAGTTTTCTCGTCCACGCTACTCTTCCTCGGAGTGGATTCTGGAAAGATCACATTTATCATTAGAGCCTGACGGTGCCTTAATTCTGCCCTCGAGGGTTTTGAAATTCAATGTCCCTTCTTTTGGGAGCCTGCTTGCAGATGAATACAGTTTTGTTTTTTCTGAATCAGGGCGAAACTGATTTCTCATATAGGCGAAACTGGCCTGAAGCTCACTCTGTAGCCAAAGATGACCTTGGACGCCTGATCCTCTGCCTCCTCTCCCCAGGCAGTGCAGTCTTGGGGATGGAACTCAGGGTCTCTCGGAATCTAGGCAAGCAGGCTTCCAACGTCAGCCCTCCTCCTCCTCCTCCTCGCCTAATATGAATATTTCATTAGTCCCACTGCTACCACATTTCCTGAGGGACCGGGGAAGCTGGGAAACTGTTCCTGCTGCACACTCCAGCGTCTCATAAATTGAAGTACCGGACAGCGCGCTGACCAGATGAACAGAAAGGGTATTAGGCACACCAATAATCACTGGTGACCTCAGCAATTTTATTAACAAATTGATTTCCTTAATTGGGGAGCATAGCATTGCGGCGGTCTCCAGGGCACTGTAATAAGTTTCAATGCTGCAGAAGAAGGACGTTGTCGTTGGACCTGTTTGCTCTGGTTTCCTCGCTTGCGCTGCTCTTGTAAACATCGCTCTGGGTTCCCCCTACCCACACCCAAAATAAATAAATAGAAATGGGAGATCCAGGCTATTGGCTCCTCTGCTGGTGTACTCCGCCTCCACTGGAAGCTGCGTTTCCAGGTCAGGCTCATCCTGTGATCACAGTGTGGCAGACTTGCTCATTCCATGCCCCCAGAAGTCTGTGGGGACACCTCCCTCATGCCCCCCAGAAGTCTGCCTGGGCTCCTCCCCTCACATGCGGGGGGGGGGGTATCAGGGTCTGCCTGGGCCTATCCTTGTTCACCCATTCGTTATCACTGTTATTCTTGTTTGGAGCCCAGGAGCTCCTGCACGCAAGCTTCAGCCTCCTACTGAGCTACCCCGCCACACCCCGGCCAGTGCTCTTATCCATTTAGAACCTGAGCCCAAGGCAGGCAGGATGGACTAATGGGTTCACTTACTCCTGTCCCACCTATATCTCTTCGTAGGAGGTGGGAGGCATCAGCTGTGCCTGCCTGTGGCGTGGCCGAGCCCCACAAGCAGAATTTTCCTCCAGACTTCTTCCAGGAGATTGGTTTGGTTTTTTTCTCTCCCTCCTGGCTGTTGGGGACTGCAGCACAACAATGGAAAAGCAAGCGTTCTGGAATGCAGGCACCCTGCATCGCTGCAGCGCTGGCCTCTGACCCAGGCTACCCCGTCCTGTGCGCTGATGATGGTGGCACTTCTACTGTCTGCTCCAAGAGGAGCTGCACCGCAGAAGATGCCCTGTGAGGGGCGGATGCCTGAGGAGCAGATTCCTGTGGCAACTGCCAACGCTGTTTGCCATGCACAGAGATGCACAGAAGGTAGATATGGTCATTACAAAGACACCTACAGGGGATGGAGCTAGGCTACTCTAGCTTAGGTCCCTTTGCAATATCTGTAGCCCAGAAGATTCCAGGAAGTTCCAAGAACCTTCATTCTCCCTCTTGGAGATCCTGTAGAATCCCGATGAGGTTTTCAAGGCCAAAAATATAGCCAGGATCTGGTCCCTCGTGGGTGGTGTGCTCATTCCAGGAACCCTTGTACGTCGCGTGAGCGAAGTCAATCATTCGGACATCGACTTTGGCAGGGGCACCGGACGGGCTGCCTTGAGTGGTCTCCTGCCCATCGTAGATTATGAGGAGGGAGCTGGAGTAGAAGCGGTAGGAACTCTGGCTCCGGATGACCGTGAGCAGAGCCTGCAGCCTGCGAAGGATGGGCTCCAGGAGCTCTGTGCGTAGGCGGGTTCCATCATGGAGGAACTGGGAAAGGGCTTGCCTGAACCCCTCCTCCGAGAGTTTCCTTCCGTAGTATTTGTCTTTGCAGAGAAAACTCTTCTTAGCAGTTTGATAAACCTTACATTGG